>NW_017280397.1:278843-303429 GCF_001594065.2 Cyphomyrmex costatus | reverse complement strand
CTCTCTCTCTCTCTCTCTCTCTCTCTCTCTCTCTCTCTCCGGACCGTGCCGTCGGCTCAAAAGACTCGCAGATTTATTGCCAAAGAGAGGAGGGAAAATGTCGACCTAAGCTCATACGTACCGGCTTGGCAGTTTGTATGCCCGCGCACTCTCCGCTGAGAGAGACTACCGGGAGCGAGGGCGAGTCGCGGAATAAGGAGTAAGAGGGAACGCGAGAGAAAGAAGGACAACTGGAGACGAGAGTAGAGCGCAAGGGGGAGGAGGGGCTATCGGAAGGGGTAGCTCGTAGAATGAGCGGAGGTTGAAGGAGGCGAAGGCCGGGGGGGGAGGGTGGGTCGCCAGTCAAGAGGGGCAGAAACTGGCAGTGGAGGAAAGAGAACGAAGCTATAAATTCCATCCCTCCACGTCTCCGCTCGTCGTGCTATATCGCTGATTTATAAATATGACTGTAGCGAAGTATAATAATACGTACGTACCCACCGAGCCGCGTCGGTTTTCTCTCTCCCTTTCTTCCTCTCTCTCTCTCTCTCTCTCTCTCTCTCTTTCTCTTTCCCTTATTCTCTCATCTTGTTTCCCTCGCGCGCGCTCTTTCTCTCTCTCTCTCTCGTTCATTCCCTTTATCTCGTTTTCTCTCGCCCTCTTCTTTCCACCGTCTCTTCTAACTTTGTCTTTCTTTCTCTAACCTCTTGCTTCTTCGTATACCATCTACCTCTCTCCCCCGTGGTACGTGCTTTATACAGAGAGGCGGCAGACTCCCTCTTCGTCCGTCGACTTTCCTCTTCCTCGGTCGACTGCACGGGCACCTACCCAACCGACCACCAACCTGCCTTGCCTTGCTTGCCTGCTCGCCTGCCTCCTATACGTATCCCAGAGCCGTAATTGAAAATTGATTTACGCGGTCCAGGCTGTCAGTCGCCCGGGTAAAGATGAGAGGAGCCTCCATCCGGTTTCGTGAGGGTAGTTGCTGCCGTCGCGGCGTATAGAGAAGGGAAGAAGAGGAACGAGGATGAGGATGTCGAAGCTGGAAGGTAAAACCGAGAGAAAGAGGAGGAGGAGGAGGCGGCGGTGGTGGAGAGACGCCGCTGGAAGAGCAACGCTACTACTATCGCGGAGGGACTACTACTAGGAGGAGGTCGGTTGCGGTTGACGTGGAAGGGCGAAGAGGAGACCGGGCGGTTGGTAGGGTAAGGCGCGGGTGGTAGGGAACGACACGGAGGGAAACAAAAACCAGACTTCAACACGCCATCGCACCCTTACGGTATAACGTCACTTGCAGAATATAATCAGGATTTGTAGCGAAGCGTGGAGTCGTGCCGCGCGGTCGGTGTGGAGGAGGGGGGAGGGGAAAGGCCAGGGTGGTGGAGAATCGGTGAGAGAGCGGAGGCGCGGGTGAGACGCCCGAGCGTTATTAAGGCGCGACAAGAACTTCGGCGTGATGAGCGAACCGCCGCGCCAGAAGATACCGCCCGTGATTTATGCGACAGCGACATCCAACCAGCGAGCATCGCCGAACCCCAGAAACGATTCTCCGCGTATCGTCTCGTGACCAGTCGCCCGCCGACCGATATCGCGAGGCCGATCTCCAAACATCATTGCGGCGTTGAAATCGGGGAGGGAAATTTACGTTCCAACGTCAAAACTTTTCTCAACGAGCGGAAGGTACGAGCGTGCGGAGACCAGTGCTGGTGCTTTATTTGAGCGAACTGAGCGTATACGTAGTAAAGATTGATACCTTGTGATGGCTTTGTTTTACTTTAATTTTACTTAAATTCTACTCTGCTCTCTCGACACGCACATATTTTATTTGTATTTTTTTTTTTTGGCGTAGTGTCGCTAATTTTTATTTATATTAGGAATAAAAGTACTTTCGAAATTTTCTAGAGTGGAATCTTACTCAATACGAGTAAAAAAAATTCACTTTTTATAAGAGTGAATGTTTAACTCCAATCATAATAAGTGTTTCATTTATTTGAAGTGAAACATCAATCAAGATCACTTCAGAATGAGTTCAGAAGCCTTAACCTAAAAATATATTTAAATTTAGCTCTTGTTGGTATTTTATCTCTGCAGGAAGAAGCATCGTCGACGTTTTCTACGTAATATCGTCTCAACAAAACACAACGTCGACATATGATGAAGTCAGTGTGACTTGCTTATTGAACTTTTTCTCGCCCGTGGTGCATGCATTGATTCCAACTGTTACAGTGATGTACCCAAATTCTATGAATTAACTAAATTATATGAATGAAAAGTCACTTCAACTTGACTCGGTAATCACTCCATATTTTTGATGAAATTTCACTTCAAGAAATTTAAAGAGACTATATACGGTGATAGGTGAGAAAGTAGGATAATTAATTGCGTGGATCAAAATTTCTAATGTAAAAGTAATAAAAGTAATAGCGTTTCGCACGCGTGTCGCACTAAAGCCGGGCATTGTGCCGCTTTTTCAAACGCGCTACAGCCTCGAAGGAGAGCGATTGCACGCGGCGCGTAATCCCGCGGCACGATTCACACGCGCGGCGCGCCGTGACGCGTGAAAAATCACCAGCTGATTTGGCCGCACGATGGATGATTAGTTGCCGGCCGTACGTCAATGTACGACCATTATTTATTGGCAGCAGCTGACATTCAGACGTGCGCTACCCTCTGTGATGCTCTCTCTCTCTCTCCCTCTCTCTCCCCGTTTTGCACTTCTCTCTCTTCGCTTCCACCCCCGAGGGATCGTTTCTCCCGACACTTCTCCGCACCGTTGCTCTCCCTTTACCTCGCTCTTTCTCCCCGTTGCTGTCTATCTTCTTCTCATCTCGCTCTTCACTCTCGCACGCGTCTTTTTTCCATTGAACTGACGTCTCCCGTCTCCTTTCACTTCTCGCTCGCGCCCTAACTTTCTCATTCCGTCTCTTTTCCCCGTTGTCACCAATAAGTCAAAGTTATCCCCGGCAGAGAAAAATGCCAGGCGTTTCCCAGAGCAGAGAAAGGCCGGCTTTCTCGCGTGATTTGTGGCGACCGTTCGCTCAACTCGCAGCGCCAATGAGTCGGTCAGTCGTAAATATCCTGGAGGGACCCATGGACCGATGGATGGACGCACCGACAGGGCCAAGAAGGCGCTGCCTTTCATTCCGATATCACGATACCTTGAAATTCGCTCGAGGGCGAGTCTTTATCTTTCTTATTTTCGTTTAAAATGCTCGCAAAACTCGCGAACATCGTGCGGTAAAACAGATCGTTGAAAACGGTACAATCGCTATTACTTCTCATATTCCTGCGTAAATATACCAGAAAAAATTATAAATATTAGATCTGCGTCAAGCTATCAATAGTACTTGTGTAACCAGTAGTACGCATTTTATGACACTATAATTATATTAATTTTCAAATCACCGACTAGTATTGTACTTATTAAAAAAAAATACACATAGTTATTATTAAGTAGTTAGAACAATAATCATATAATTATAGTATAACATGTAATTATAATTCCAAATATATCTCCTCTGTTTTATATATTTTGACAGAAAATATTTTCAGATGAAGGTAATGAGAGAAAAGAGATTCACAACTTGTATAAAAATTTCAAAATTTTCGTTTTACGAAAAAAAAGTTTAAGCTTGTTGATACTCTCTCGCACACTAATATATTTTATTATTTCGCAATGATCGGTCAGCGAGTTATACGAGCATCTAACAGTAATGCACCATCGTAAGAAATGTCTAAGGATCGATATTAAGATCGATAGGACTCTTGCAGCTCGCTGTTCTACGTGCCTACGACGTTCTGGAATTACTGTCGGGCGAGGGTACGTAGTAGTTTCCGGTACTATCTTACCGAAGACAGATAAGATACTTCCCTGGTAACTGGGAATTATACGTTAGGGCGGTTTCGAACGGTCGTCGTTCCAGCAGGCACGATCCAACTTCCGCAAAGCTGCTCGAAGGAAGGCTACCTGAGTGGTACTTAACGAAGAATAATTGGATAGCGATAAATACAAAATAATTAACCTCTATTAACAGTGCCATCAGGTGCCTGCAGAAAGGACGCATAATTTAATGTATACATACAAGTAATGGAATATATGTATGCAACGTTATTTATAGAATCGGTATCGATATAATATCGAGAGGCAATAAATATCTATAAGTATATTGGAAAAATTGTACACCTAATTATACAATGAATTTTCTTGTAATTCCAAAAGGATTGAAAACTTGCCAATGAAAATAGCTAAAAATTATTAAACTACTACAATATACATGTATGTTTTAACTGATTACATAAATGATAAATAAATATAAATAAATTATGTAAGCTTGATTATAAGATAACTGTGCGACGATGAATCTGCAATATACCTTGTTGCATTTATATATGGCAATGTATGCAGAATGTATATGGCAATCAAGTAGAAACAGGGTTGAAACATGTTGGTAACGAAGTATCGAAGAGGAGGAGGATAGACGCTTGAATTGCCGATCAAATTCACGATCCTTTCTCTACCCACCCACTTCGACAGTACAGCTAAGTCGAGAGAGAGAGAGAGAGAGAGAGAGAGAGAGCGCTCCACCCCTCCCTTAAATCACTCATTCTTTAATAATAGACAGATCCCATTATAATACCTGAGATTTATATCCGTGGCCCCCTTTTCTTTTGAGCGATAAATTTCATAGCTTTTTTTAAATCTTTCTTTCTCTGTGGATTAACCGACTACTCTGGTATGATCAGTTTGTCTAATAGAGGCAATGCGAATTGAAAGTATCGTTGCATTACCTTCAACAGACCAAAATCTTATTACTTACAATCGCCGTTAATTAAATATTACAAATCGTGAGCATTATACGAACACATTGTGCTAAACTTTTGTATCTCTAAAATATAATTTATCTCTTCACATGTAGATTTAAATAAAATAGAATGCTCGATCTTTGCGTATCATCTTCTTGCAGTTGTAATTCTCCGCTAGTAGTTGCGAAAAATTAAAAAGGGATTATGGCGCGTTATAGTGAAACAAGACTCGATGCAGAAACATAACTGGGTTACCGCAGGAGACACTTAAACCGTGTTCCCGCGGCAGACTCCGTGGCAGATGAGGAGAGAAAAAGAAAAGGGAAAGGCGGAGTGAGAGGCGGAAAGACTATGATGGAGTACAACGGGAAGGACGAAAGAGAAGAAAGCGAGGAGAAATTGAGAAAGAGAGGGACGGAACAGAAAAGAGAGGTTTCGTTAAGTCGCGCCGACGTCGCATGTGCACGGTCAGGGCGAACCGGACCTATAAATATTGTCGAAACGCGTCAAATAAATCTGAAGCTTTCCCATGTTGCAAGACAAAAAGGAGCAGGGTAAGCGATGGTCTGATGGCCGCTGCAAGGGTGACCCCTATTTATTGCCGAATTAAAGCGCGTCACCATTAATTTGCATGCCGTGAGCGCGAGCGCGGAGGAGCGTCAACATGCGTCTGGCATATTCCACGTCATTTGACGAATCTTGCGATCTCTCGGCGCGGCGGCGTCTCGCTTCATAATTACGCGCCCGTTAATTCGTCGTGGCTCCGTCGTCGCCTCACGCCAGCGCGAACGTTTTGTTCCTCCTGCTCTCTCTCTTCCAGTCATCTTTTATTAAACGGCTCTGAATCTAATTTTATATCGCGGGACACACACAGAACTCGCCATCGAGGCAACGATTGAACGTTTATCCTCTCCCCATCATCGTCACACATTACTGCAAATTTAAGGGCTTAGCTTCTCTCCCGTGAATCGAAAAGGCCATCGGTAATTTTTAACGACGTGAAACGTCACGTTAGTTTTTCTTTATTAATTTTGAGGAATAAAAAAACGATAGTCTTTTTTTTTTTTTTTGCATTTTCTCGAAGTCTCGCGGTTCCTGAAAATTCGCGGCATCCGTTTTGTGTTTCTTAATGTCAAACATTAGGAGACGGAACTTTTTCCAACATTTTCAAGTCTAATTGCGGAAGATAGTCGCGTGTCTTTCCTACAGCTTCTCGACTAATTGCTCGAAACAATTAAAGCCGAGGATCGAATTCGCTTTTCTTGTCTTCCATCCCCCCCCCCTCCCCCTCTTGTTTGCGCGTCCCTTTCGCGTTTGTTTTCTGGAAACCGAAAACCGTTGCGGAAGGAATCGCGCGCCGCGTCGTGCGCGCGAGACGAGCCCGGTGTCGGTGTCTCGGGGTGCGAGCGGCTCGATCCACGCCATAAATTAGCAATTATTTAATTTTCGTAGGGCCCGGGGTCCTTAGACGGCTCTAAATCAGTCTCCGTTGCAAAAAGCATAGATAACTATGACGCATGGCTCCCAGGAAGAGAGACAGGGGTGCGCTCACCGGATTGTGGCGGTGGTGACTTGGTTCAGGCTGGGGGGAGGGAGGGAGGGAGGGAGGGAGGGAGAGAGAGTGAGTAGGGTAGATGACGGGGGTAAGCGAAGAGGACTCAGGAACGGCGAGTTATCACGCTTCGCTGGTGCAGCGGTAAGGGAAAAAGGGGGGTGCGCGACAGGATCGTCGAGGATCTCGTCGGTGGGGGTCCGCTCCGCACGATAACTGTTAGTTTCGCGGTGCCGTCGTGGCAGCAAACGATGCGACGTTCTCCGTTCCTGCTTCTGTTCCTCATGACGACGAAGGACCGACGTCGTTGCTGGTTCGCTGCTGTCGCTGCTCTGGCTGGCTGGTTGCACGATAGCTGGTGGTGGGCGCACACTGCCACCGTTATACTGCCGGTTCGTCGCTGTGTGTATGTAAATGTGGACGAGAGCGAGATATAGGAAGAAAGAGAGAGAGAGAGAGAGAGCGAGACGAAGCGGGCGAACGAGCACACGGAGCTGGGCACAATGGCAACTAGTTTTAATTACAAAGTAAGGTGAAGCGATCAATCATAATGATGTACGTGAGGCAGGCGCGGCCTCTGGGGTGTCGAGGGTGGGAAGTGGCGAGGAGAAGGTGGAGAAGGACGAAAAGGATGGAGACTGGGACGGGGGAGGAGGGGGGTCGATGCCGCTCCGGGGTGGGGTGGAGAGGGCCCCCGCGTACACTTTGCGTATAATTTACTGGCACTGGATATACCTGAAGTTATGCTATACCGAAGCTGCCATCGTCCTTCTTCGTCCCGCGTGTCTCTTTCTCTCCTTCCTGCCATCGCTCTTACCACCGTACTACGATAGAGTAGATCTCTCTCTCTCTCTCTCTCTCTCTCTGCTTCTCTCCTCCCCCCTCTGCTCATTCCCATCGTATCTTTCTCCTTCCCCCCTACCTATGACTCTGTGCGCTTCGTCTGGTCGACTGGCCGCCATAACTCTCGGTCGCTCCCTCCGAAATATCTGATGCGCCACGCGATATTTACGATCAGCACGCCCTGGCGAAACCCGGCGCTGAAAGCCTGACGGCGATCCTTCTCCTTCTTCGTCTTCTTCCGTCCAACGTCTGATTCTTGCTCGTGCGTCTATCACCTTTTTCTTTCCCGCCCTCTTGCTTCCTTCAACCGATCGGCGCGAACTCGGGACCGTAAACGAGGTCACTAAACGCGCGGGAGATCGCAGCGATTATTGTTTAAGATTACGATTTTACGATCAATATAACTTTAAGCTGAATCTATCAGTTTGTGATTACATTCTACAAATCTATCTTTCTACAGAGACTGATTATCTCTTGTTACGGATTGATCCATGATCAATTAACTTTCATTAGTTTTGTCAACATCGATCAGGTAATTACGCAAGTTGGTTCGCAATATATAGTTCACATCTTGTCGCATAAAAAAGATCGAAATACATCATAACGTATACGTGTCTCTTCGTCGCGCAGAACGAGCGAATCTTCACGCAGTCAGAATGTGCGATCTTTTGCGCGGCCGTGGTCGTCTCGCCCGTGGACGATACGGTCATGAATATTGCGAGCGCCGGTATTTTGAGCCAGCGTGACGAGCGTTGATGGGGATTTACCTTGGCCTCTCCTTGTGTGGCTCGCCGCAAGAAGTCCACGGCCAAAGAGAGCTCACCTTTTTCAGCTTCCTCCGTCGTCCCTTCACCGAGACGTCTCCGCGGCGCATGGTACCTCCGTGAGTACTCCTGCCTCCCCTCTGGCCCTTTTTTGCGCACCCTTTCTCTCTAACTTCCTCAGTCGCTCGTTCGCCCTTTCCTTCCTACTCCTCCTCTCGACGTGCGTCTTAACGCGCGCGTGAGCACAGACATCCCTCGCGTGACGAGCTGATGTCCATCAGCCACCGCGGCCCACCATCACACAACCGCCGCTACCACCGCCGCCAAAACAAAACGTAATTATTTCACGTGATTAGCTGACCGACCGACCGACCGACCGACCTGCAGCTGCACTCTCGCGGGTGCGCTCACGCGGCATCCTTCTTCCTCGGGAGTGCGTAATGCACCACATGTGCAAACGACGCCTCGTAACCCTTTCGCTTTCTTCCTACCTGTCTGGTGAATCATTAATGTAAATCACCGGCATGTCGTGCCGCGGCTAACGATCCAGAGCCGCGATTCGCTTTGACGGCGCCCGATGGATACGCGGATCCGCGCTAATTTAGGGATCCGGCTGATCTCTTCGCCGCGAGGTACGTGTACCTGATGCGAGTAATGCGTCAATTTGTCTATGTCGAACTAAGGTAGTGCAGTAGCATTGTGCATACTTGCATGTGAGAAAGATGTGTTAAAGTGTACGTGTGTTCTCGCTTTCTGATCGAAATTGCTGAAGAGATGAATTACATGGAGGATTAAGGATTTATACGAGGAATTTGAAAGAGCAGTGTTTGTTCTAGGAGGAAATCTCTGACTAGTGGCAATTATGCTTTAAGCATAACAATCTCACGTACAATTCACGTTTTAAATTCTCATTTCTGTTTCCACCTTTATGTGAGATTGAAGCAACCCGTTATTGCAACACATGCGGTTCTGGGTGATCCTGGAAATAATTTCGTAGTTGTCTAAAAAAGAAAGTTTAACACGTGTTTTTATCTAATAAGATTTAGAAGCAATCAATTCTGTAAATAATATCTTATTTGTTTTTTTTTTTTAACAGTCTTGTATTAATTATATTAATTATCAGATTAAGAATATATAATTAACTTGAAAAATTTTTTTTTAAAAAGTACTACTGAAAAGCTTTAAAGTTCCATTGCAAGGATCCATATATTTATAATTTAGTGACAGAAAAAGGTGTGCTTCTCCTATGGTTTACAAAAAAAATCTCATCAATTGAAGTACCTACCGCGATGCTAATATTTCGCAATTACATACACGTTGTAGTTGCAATGAATGCGGACGGAGCGAGTAATCTCCTAATCGGATAATCCGCACAGAGTGAAGGGGAGGAAGCTCTTGAGACAGGCAGTCTCGCACAGGTAGAATGTAGAAAACGACCTGCCGGAATCTGCGCAATTCAATTCGTTCGACGACCATTCGCCCGGTCGATCCGGCGGAGCTAAAGGCTAAACATTATTGGCCAGCTCGCGTGCTGCATGCGCAATGAAATAATAACGCCGCGAAATCTATTAGACACGTGAGAGCGTAGCTTCTTTCTCCTTTAACGACCGGCGGAAGGTCCCGCGGTAGCTGGAGGCTTTATAGCGGCTTCGTGCACGCCCGTGAGTCACTCACGCGTGTACGCGGCAATGGCCGTTCGGAGCGTACAGCACGCGTGACCTTACCCACGGAGAACGATCCCTCGTAACCTTGAGATTTCCCCGCGCGAAATCGACAGTGAGCCCATAAAATTCGCGATCGCCGTCGCGCACGCATCCGACCATTCTCCCTCCCGGCCTCCACATAAAAGCAGAAATGATATTAATCTAGACATTATATTAATCTTCCAGCCACGCGGAATAACGTGTCTATTTCCAGCGAAATTATTATAGTTACATCGCGAATATTCGGACGTGGAATATTTTCATTAGTTTCGTTTAGTGTCGTCGTATATGGGAACACCGTTTTCTGCTGTCGACGAGGTAAAAATTGGCGCGTGCACGAATTGGTCGAAAATGGAAAAGGCGAGGTGAAGCGACTTTTTACTATACGCGTTATGCGTTTTTAATTACCACCAGCCGGAGCATAAACGAAACGCGTCTGGTAGCGTTGTTAAAAATTCGCTTTATCACGTGCGTATCATCGAATCACACAGACAGTAATTATCTTAGCTACTTTGTTTTTATTTTTTTTATTTTTTTACTTCTCTTCTGTACCTTATCGTTTTACGCGCCGGGTTCGTTTCTCGGATGAAGGTTCAGCCTTAGTACCGGTCCGAGAGCATCAGCTCCCATTAATTAAATATAAAGTAACTGCGTTGTCAACAACGTACCGGGCAGCTCGGCTCTTCCGCGCCGACAGCGGGGAATAACAATAAAAATGATAATTGTGCTTGAAGTAGCATCACGATCGAAAGGGGGTAGGAAAACGGGATGACCGTGAAGCAGGGGAAACGATATGCCATTTTCAGTGGGCTGCACGGTCGTAGGTGCGCGCGAGTGTTGGTGCTTATCGCGGCTGTGAATGCGAGTAATTTCACACGACTAATTAGCCTCTCGTTAGCCGGTGCTGGCCCGTTCCAAGAGCGAGGATCGACGCGCGCGGGAACGGAAGAAAGGGGGAAAAAAAAGAAAAGGAGGACAACGAGATGATAATTTTGCAATACAAATCCGCGACTTATCGGATAACTCGTCTCCCTCTCCGCTCTCGCGCGTCCCTGTCGCATCGGAGTAGGTCCGCGAGGCGATTAATTAAATTCTCGGGTAATCAAATATGTCACTCAGCCGTCCGGTTTTAATTAAAGTTCGGACATTATCTATTTGCTTTATCATCGTAGAGTTGACTAGCACAGACTCCACGGACCCGAGGGACGAGGAGGCCCGTGGTGAGACGAGAGACGGGACGGGAGAGGGCGGGGCGAGCAGATGAGCGTCAAAGTGATGGGAGAGAAGTTGGCTGACACCCGATCGAAAGTGTCACTAGCCTCTTCTGATAGATTGCGATTGGGACGCTTGTGCTCTTTTTGGCAAAGCCGCCACCGCCGACGTCGTCGTCGTCGTCGTCGCCGCCGCCGCCGCCGCCGCCGCCGCACTACTGTCCTCTTCCGCGTTTCATTCCCTATCATACTTATCATTATCGTCGTGAAACGAAGCCGCCAAAGTGCGTTGCGATTTAACGATATTAATTGATCCAATTCCGTTGTTGAGTGCTCGCGGACATTAGAGCGTAATTTGTTTTAGTGAGTGCAAAATTTTAGAGATAAAACTACTTAGCTCCGTCTCTATTCGCCGATTACACTTCATCGTCGGATCTTATTTTTCTAAGACGAAGATTACGTACATTATCGCATGGAAAAATTACTATATTTAACGTTCAATATGCCTTGCAGGCCGAAGAATTCACGTATGGAGATTCCATTAAACATTGCCCATCAGTTGCGCATATACAATCAGATTAAGGAGAAGGGCGCATACATTACGTACATTTTAATGGTTATGTCAAATCCATTTCTTTTTAGAGTACATTCGCGTTAAGTCTATCATTTGCCCATATTTTTTTATAAGGTGCCAATATAACAATCGTGAAGCAAAAACTTTCTTTTTTTTTTTTTCTTTTTGGTCGATTCGAAGCAAGTAGTCGAATAAACAAACGTCGATCAACGTAGATCCTCGTGACGGGTAAGGTGATAATTTCCGCGATTCGCCAGGAATTTCTTCGACACGGTAATCGTCGCGCGACGACGACTCTTCCATCCTCTTTTTTTACCACCCTCCTCGATTAGAGGAGCTGCGCTGACGTCCTTCTTCGCAGCCGCCGCCGTTGTCGCCTTCCACGTCGGTAAGGCGGTTTTACGTCTTATGAGTTCCCAACTGCGGCACCTCTTCTATTCCTCGCAATGATTTCGTCGCAATCACCCTCGTCTTACCCCCGCGCCGAGAGCCTCGACGACGGGGCGGTAATATCGGAGAATGGCGCGACGAAACTGCGAGAGGCGGAGAGGCCGACCGACACTTTTGTCAATACACCAGGAAAGAAAGAGGAGGACGCCGACAGGATGGTGGCGTCTCTCTCGGCCGGCGTTGCCGCTATAAAGACCACTCGTGTCATTTCGCAATGACGAAACTTTGTCCTGAATTCTCCGTTTCTCTCGTTCTACGAGCCCCGCGCCGCCCGCGCGCGTCACCGCGCCGATCCCCCTTGCCTCATCATCCACCGCGTTCGCTCCCTCGAGTTCGAGGTATAGCACGAGTTTGTTAGTTTGAGCAGCTCGGTAGCTGCCGACTTGTGTGTCAGTACACTCGCCGTTCTTTCCCTCTGTTCTGCCTTTCCTCTCGCCCGTTTCTCCTCTTTTCGCCGCCTAATCTTTCGCGTTTCTCGTTCATCCTTTACCGTTTTCTCTCGCTGCCTTCGCTCGCTCCGTCTGTTTCGCGCACGTATATACCTACCCTAGTCTACATCGGGCAATAACAAACTGTTCGACGAAAGTATCGAGAAACAAAAGATATATGAGGTGGCGGAAGGGGTCTGGGAAAAGCCAACAGCGCGGAGAACGACACGGGATGGACGACGCTGAGTGAGTCGACGATGGGAACGATATTACGTCTTGTCGGACGCCATCTTCCTCTTACGACCACCCGTCACCTCCAGAAACTTACGAGGATGAGTGGCCGAGAAGTTGCCGCTGCGACTGAGCACTCGGCAGATTTCAGGATTTTTCGAGGAGACACGAAAGCACGGACGGAATGTCGCCAATCGATTGGTCTTACTCGCCAAGTTTTACGCATCTGGGTTTAATGAGCGCAATGTTTCTGATTTGGCAACGATCCTTTGCGATATCGTCGTTAATAATATTTCAGGTCAGGTCATCGGAATTCCCGATGTTAAATCTCCGTTTATTTACTCTGCAAATTGTGATATTTGAAATAAAATCCGTTCGGTATTTGACACGTGTACACTCGTTATTTCGTGGTTAGAAGAACATTGTTTGGTACATTTAGAGAAACCTGAAAATTTCAGATTTTTTCACAGGCAATTTGTTATTTTTCCTATCAGAAAAGTACCCTACTTTTCTAATCGTAAATAACAAAATGCTTTTGCTTCAATAATACATGTATGTCGAATTATCAACTAGAGGTCAAGGATTTTATTTCAACGAATTTCTTTTTTACCCTTAGAAATGTGAGATTTTTAGAAAATGTTTTCAAGAAATTTTTCTGATACTTTATTTTTAAACAATAATAAACAAGAAGAAGAAGCCAATAACGGTCGAAGCTGATAGTTTTTCAGCATTGACGCATACATACTTACTACCGCAGTAATATCACTTAGTTAAATTGACAAGCAATCTAACAATTTTGATGCTTATAGCATCTTATGGATCTTAATATATGTTTAATTAAAATTTTAATATATGTCTTTCAACATATTATTAGATTGTTAGATTGCTTGTCAATTTAACTAATTGTAAGTGATATTACTGCGGTAGTAAGTATGCGTCAATGCTGAAAAACTATCAGCGTCGCGAATTTTGGGGGGACTACATACGCAGTATATAAAATTCACACAATTATAATAAGTACTGTGATCCAGCTTCGACCGTTATTAGCTTCTTCTTCTTGTTTATTATTCTTTATTTTTAAATTGAAATTCTGCCTCTTTTTCTGAAAATATTGTTTTTTAAAATTATTTTTTCTTAATAATGGACAATGTTAGCAATAAATATGGTATACACATCCGCGTATATTCACGTACATTTTTATGAATTTTTATTTAAAAAGCCAAGATGAGAGATAATAAGAAGACAATCGGCAGAATAGAATAGCTCACTGATACTATATTATAGTGAGCCGTGAGTCTTCCCTGTACTATTCTATAGATTTTGTCGTTCCATACACAATCATAGAAAATAGTAGATATATATATGTATTATCTCATTCCTATTTTCTACGAATTTTCAGTATGTAGTTTGCTTGCGTTACTTGTACTCCGATTTATTTCAAAATTATATTAAAGGTTCTCTAACTTTATCTACAGTATCGAACAAAAATACACCTTAAAAGGTCTAAGAATTGTCAAGAATCTTTTTTACGGAATTTTTTTAAACCAATACCCCCCAAAATAAGTGAAATAATTCATACGATGTATAGAGACATCGTCACATGCGAAAACATGGTTCACAAAACGTAGTTGATGCAAGGTGGCATTAATAACCAGCCGAGTTTATAACATCCGGCAAAGTTGTTTGTCATGCCGACCTCCGAGAAGCATCCGGTAACGACAAGCACACCGATGAATCAGGAAACGGGCATTACATATTTATCCGTCGGGAACTCGAAAATGAGAGGAGACAGGACGGGCCACGCGACGCACGTCGTCGTCGCGGAAGACCTCGTCATCCTCGTTGTCGTGTGCTCGCGCATACTGATCGTAGTGCACGCGTATATGCGTACGAGTCGTAATGCGGCCCACCCAACCGCTCAGAAAGACCACCGACGTTTGTCCCTGTCACCTTTGGATCGTAGATAGCGGTATTTCGATCGTAACGTCGCTCCTAGGCATTTTTCTTTGAGCTTACGGTGAGGAAAGGAACAGGGGAGTACATTCTAAATACTTTATTCGATCTGAAATACATCAGTTTCTCGCCAAATGGCACAGATGTCGGCGGGCATTATTTATCACCAATGGATTGAAAAAGAACATAATTTAATTCGAGAATAATCATAATTGTTTTTATCATTTAGGATATTTTTATACCTCGATTAAAAGTTACTAATTGTACATTTATTGATTATTCTATAAGTTATTAATATTTAAGATCATTATGTGAACAGATTTATTTGATATTTTTTAAAAGAAGTAAGGAAAAAATGGGTATGAATTTTTGATCAGCAAAACGAAACTCTATTATAAGATTGAACTTTATTTTCTTACTGCTGGAGGTGTATAAATCACCCCAAGATTCCCGAATTAACAAAAATATGAAATATTGATATTAAAGAAAAATGAAATAAAGACCAACACTATTATCTTCGCATGATGTTTTGCAAATAAATTTATATTAAAAAAAAAAAGACTGCATATTCTCGTCCTGTCGTTTTTAAATCGCGGAACTTGTTCGAAAAAAAGTCGATAATTCGATCTCCGTGCTCATGCCGTTTCTCAAGATCGAGACATCCGCAATGCATTCACACGGGAGTTTTCCTGCGTGGTCGGTTAGACCGCCGATTGAAAAAGGATCCGCTTGTGGATACATTATGCGAAGAGGTCGTAGTAGGAGACTCTCGAACGAAAGGATTTCTGTCCTGTCGCGGGACGGCGAGAGATACTGGCGGACGAAGGGGAGGACGGGGAACCCACCAAAGGATCGGCTACGTAGAGCGCAGTGGAAGGACCTCGGTCGCATTTGATATGGACCGCAGATAACCGGTAACGTACGTGCGGACTCTCTGTCACGCAGGTACGTAGTCGCAGGTACGTCCCTTGCTCTCTTGCCCGCCATTATCCACCGTGTATACGGCACGCTCGATCGCTCCGTAAGCGCGATACATACGCGCACACGTAAGTGCGCGCCTTTGCGATTCGACAAGAAGGAAGAGGAGGCGGTGGAGGAGGAGGAGGAGGAGGAGGAGGAGGACAAAGACGATGACGGGACTGCTGGCCGTTTGTTCGTACGTGCGGGCCGCGAATCTAATACCGAAAAAAATCCGACCGCGGGATATTATTTATACGGGTGGAGTAGCGCGCGAGCGGAGAGGTCGGGATGACTTGACGGCGACGACGCCGGCGATGGCGATGGTAATGGTGGTGGTGGTGGTGGTGGTGGTGCCGGTGCCGCAGGTGATGGTGATGGTGGAGAGCCTGCTCCTCGCCGTGGTTGCTCCCGGTCACGACTCGCGGCTCCCGTATTTGAATACAATGCATTATATTGTCCGCGTCATATCATATATCTCCCCGCTAAATAAACACCGTCTCAATATTTAGACCTCGCCACGCAACCACCGTGCGCGCATATAGCTCTACCGTCCGCCGAGATTCCAGGGTCGAAAGTATAGCGGGCGAACAGAGGTGAGATATACTGAAGAGAGGAGAATAACGAAAGACTAACTCACTTCTCGACTAAACTTTCCTGATCGAATCATCGTATTATGTTATTTTGGATTCACACACGCGTGTAAGATCAGATGGGAGATAAAACGATTTGATATTGGTGATTTTGGCGACCCAGGAAATGTATACTGAGGAAAAAAGTGTTTGTTACGTAAATTCATAATGTGAGTGACTTTTAATAAGATAATTTTAAGTGTAAGAACTTTTTATGTATTTTTATAGTTATTGACTTATCGCTGTTATAATAGATAATAATGTATAATGACGCTTATTTACAATTTTATAAGAATTATGTATACAGTACTGAACACGATTATAAATTATAGTTTAATTATAATGACTGCTCTCTGACATTCTTTCTTTCAACAAAGCTGTATTGCATTTTTACTATATATCAGTAGTAGAGTTTTGAAGTTTATTTTACTTTTTGATGAATGTGAGCTTCTTCGAATAATTAAAATATTTAATAATAAGGAATTTAGGTATGTTAAATTGTTATTTCTGCGGCGAACAAAGACTGTTACTGAATGTTAAAATGTATGAAGAAAGGTCATGTCAAGTGAAAGTATTCCTTCCGCTTATTAGTTGTAAGTTTCATTATCATTATTATTTGTTCATTATCATCGTATATATGATATGTATTGCAATGCAATATTCGGCCGAAGCGTGAAGGCGAATTGGCGAGAAGCTAATTAATATCGCAAGTAGGCGTAAAGCCTCTCTCGAAGGCAATATTGCATCGAGTCGGTATCATTAAATATCAGTATCCACGTGATCCAACGTACAACGTTATTGATACATCGACGGATCTTTTTCTCAACGAGGCTCCTCTACCACGCCAAGGCTTCGTTAAACAACGTAATCGTCCGCCGTGTACATTTGTCACGCTTAATCCCAGCACTTTTCTCCGACCTTTACGATGAGATTCCGCGAGGAGATGTTAAGAGATGATCGCGGCACGGCATCGTAATTTTCGGAATCCCAATCAGCGGGAAATGAGCGATCGTTCGTTTCACCTGGAAGAGATGAAGAGGCCCTTGCCCGTGTATATATATACATATATATATATACGAGAGATATCGAGGCGCTCGTAAAACGACTGTGCGCGCGCGGCATGGCGTTAACTCGTGATCGAGATGATCTACAGTTATTGAATTCCCTGGAGGCTGCGCGATCGCCACATGTTCCCGCACGGATACAAGTCTCTCGTACCATAGAGAAAGATGACGAGGAAGTGGAAAAGAGGTGGAGATGGAAAGAGAATGAAAGACAGAATTAAAAAGAGAGAGAGAGAGAGAAGGAGTGCTGAAGATCAGTGGGTGGGTTTGACCTATAAGGTGTGCGATCTTATCGGTAAACGGAGAAGTGACGTGAGCAATCATCGCTTGGTCATCGAAGGCGAACCCGGACGACCCCATCAGGACTCGATCGCGAGGGACTCGCAGTCGAGGAAATCGACGAGAGCCACCTGCGCCAATGGCTGGCTGATCGCAATAGTATCCTCGGGTGTGTGGAACCACGTAGAGAAGCCCTCATTTTCTGCTACGCTGCCTGTAATTGGGCCAATCATCTCCCATTGAGCGACCGGCGTAATGTACGGGAGTTATTTACTTGCATCGCTTCGTTGAATCGCGTCGAGTAAGATCTCTCTCTCTCTCTCTCTCTCACCTCGCTCGTCGTAATGTACGTAGCGTAGGTGCGTATTGGCTTTTTACGATAATAACGGCCAACCAAGTTTGTCGATGGCGAGGTGCAAGCCCGGCGAATGGAAGATGACGGTGCATTAGGTGAAATATGAGGACGCGTGATGAGCGGTTAGCGTCGGCGTTGAGAAGATACTCCAGTAAACGACACGCCAAGTCGTTATTTCATCGCGATCAAGTGATGACCGAGAAAGGGTTAAAACGCTGTTGAACGAATAAAATTTCGATATGGTATATACCGGGTATGCGTTGATATCACGCTTTATATTCGTAGTAACTACATAAAAGTGAGTTTCGCCGCGACGTTTATTTCAGGAACGTTTCGAAGCGCGCGGCAGCGTTTAAAAATGAAGAACGCCGACTGAAGGCGCGATTTTAGAAACGTCGCCGCCGAATTTCGCGTCCGTTTCATCGCGTCATCTCGCAGCGGCATTTGCAGTATAATCCGATACGTCAGGCCGACATCAATTGACATTTAACATGCAGCCCTGCACTTGGCGTTATATGGATCTGTTGGCGCACTGTATCGCCCCGGGTTTATGATCTCATCGGGCGATTGATTTATGTCGGCAATTATAGCATAGCTAGGAGTGACGCACGACTCCGTGTCCCGAATGAGTTATGAGTGTTAATCTCGGGCGAACCAATGAGGGGGAGACTCGCCGCGCGTTCACCGCCGACGCCCGTCGCCGCGCCGTCGATCTCCTCGTCCTTTTCCGACTCTTCCCCGCACCGCGATTAGTTTTCTTTCGCGCCGCGCACGTCCTTCCTCCCGCGTAATAGACGCAACATCGACAGTCGTCGCACGAATGATTGCGTCGCCCTCCCGTAGTCTGCCCGGCACCTGATCAGCGTCGGAGGCGCCGTTAGGATATTTGGGCAGTCGCCAATGTGCTCCACCGGCCAAAATATTAATGTTCCTTAATGTCCTGTTTCGCGCGACGACGCACGTTCAGATATCTCCCCCCACCCCGTGACAGCGCAGCCTCCGTCACGAGTCTGCAATATTTCGACGTAGTCATTTTACTTTACGGCGGAACTTGTTCATTGTGAACAACGTGTCTGAACCGATGAGACAATTGGACGCGTGAAAGATTGATCATGCATGTCAAAGTATTGAATTCACGCACGCAATATGTTGAAGCAATTCGTTACTAAACAATAGCAAGTGAAAATCGACCGAGAAATGTTCCACGCGATAAGTGAGGAACGCTGTATTCAATCAAAATCTCGATCAAAATGGGACCTTGTAACATTTTTGTGTGAATTTTTATAATTTCCAATTGAAGCAAACTGCACGGTGTATTAAAAGAATACCTTTCTTAGGTGACGTGTAAACGATAGGAAATGGAAATCGACTGATTGTGAAAAATGTTTAATTAGAGTAAAGAATGATATCATCAAAGCGAATCTTGGGGTATCTAATAATATTTCCATGCAAATTTTCACAATTTTTAATTCAAGCAAACTGTGCACCGATTGTTTGTTATATGTATAATATTTGATATTATATAATAATTATAATCCATTATTATATCGTGCGATTTCTCTCTCTTTCTCTGTAAAAACTTTAATTATTTCAAGATGTACTTTGTCCGCAGCAATTACGAAATTGATTATCGTATGTACGAATGTGAGATATTTTCATGACTTTGTCATTGTTACTGTCAACATAAAAATCTATTTTAGGTTGACAAATGGATTTTACGAAACTATATTTCATATAATCATCTCGTTGCTTATATTCTCTATTGCTTTTAAACTATTCCGATGATGGGCTCACCTATATACAATACTATCTATATAGTAGTGCAACAACTAACCGCAGTTACATATCTTGATTTTATGAGGATAAGAAAGACATCGAGATGTGTTATAACGTAAAGAGCTCGAATATCGAGTTGTAACTCCGAGTAACCAGTTCTCAGACACAGGAAACCACTTTCGACATAAAGGTATTCCTGGTTTAGGATAGGAAGGTGTTTAGCATAATTGGTGGCTGCTACAGCACGACGCGTCGCGTCACAACAACTAACATGTTCACGCTTCGTGCTTCTAGCTTTTTTCCGAATTATCTTCGCGCATGCTTAATCACGTTCTCGTTTATCCAAGTACAAACTTATCCCTTCGCGACTATAATGTATACGCTTAATCCTAAGAAAGTTCACGCGCGCAAATACTTTTGTCACTTTCTTAAATCTTTAATCCGTAATAATCCAGTAAAATTGACTGGCTTATAATAACGTGTTCTTGGTATATATATATATATATATATACTGTCTGCGAGATACTGTAGCAAATACCTACCCCTCGATGTCATGACAATTGCAAGAGGGAGGAATGATTCGAAACATCGAAATAAAGAAAGTCAATAAGGCCATTTTTGGTGCCCAACCGATTTCCATTGAATAAAGGACTTTATGAATTTTTTCTCACATAATGATTATACTTTTAAAAAAGGACCTTTCTCTTTTGTTTCTAATATAATCGATTGATTATATTAAATTAATTTAATAAGAAGTTTAATAATTGCAAGATACAACATCTTTTCTGTCAATTTGATAAACTGTCGTTGTAAATTGAAGTGGAGATCAGTTTTGATTGTATTAACTGAAGAAGACTCGAAAATGAGTCGAAACGTACTTATTAAAGATTTTGATTGAGGATCCGTTGTGGATTATTTACGTACCTACAACAACGTTGCACTCTCACATGCCTGTGATTTTTTATGTTTTCTAATTTAATAAGATTTTTAACGTAATTCATTGCCCTGTTTCTCTATATTATTTGTCATAAACATATTGAGTCTTATTACAATGTACACTTTATAATCGATTGAGTTTTACTGCAACTGCAAAAACGACGATTAGATTTAACAGGGAGCTTTCCTGCTGCATGCGTCGATCTTAGCTATGCCGCATGATACTTTCATCCGAATGAGACATCGGAAAAAGGAGATTGGTCGCCGTGAACGTTACCGTTGTTCTTTGCTGATAGACGCTTTTGCAAAAAGTGGCTCGCCTCCAAGGGCTATGCCGCGGCACTTTGCTGCGCCTTCGAATCACCGAGGAAAATCTCATCGCGTGCATGAACCCGCCGCGTTGGTTAGCAAAAAACGCAAGCCTTGGAAGTTATTACACTGTCCTGCGTAAAACATAATTAGATGACGCTTGGTTGGAGGTGATGTCGCTCCTTCCGTACATCCATGACCTCTCATCTTAGCAAAAGCTTAAATTAATCTAGACTTAATTAATAGCTTCAATTATCTAGCTAATTAATAAATTATTTATTTTTTACAATCTCAAATTTAAGAATTGTAGGGGCTAATAATATTATATATGCAAATCAAAAGAAACAGACGTGATGACACGCGTAGATTCGGAAAGAATTTTTTTGCTGAAGTATTTAAAAGTTTTGATAGATCTGAAAATGTGGAATTTGTTAAACCGTCAAAATAATATGGAACGCTTAAACGTTGATGATAACGCTATAAAAAGTTTGAACGTCCTACATAATTATTAGATTGGTGTATATATGTGTGTATATGTATATCCAAGAGAGGTTTATTTTCGAGCAGAATTATCCGGTTACAAGTAATTGGCATATTTACGTCACAGTTCGCGTTACAAGCAGTTCTAGATGGATAAGGAAAGGAGGCATAAAGAGAAAATA
Source organism: Cyphomyrmex costatus (assembly GCF_001594065.2). NCBI lineage: Eukaryota > Metazoa > Arthropoda > Insecta > Hymenoptera > Formicidae > Cyphomyrmex > Cyphomyrmex costatus. The sequence continues at coordinate 281,968 of NW_017280397.1, read as the reverse complement.
AAAATAATTACATGATTTTTAAAGTTATATTTGATTTTCTGAAGTTTCCTGAAGTTTCGACAGTTCCATAAAATTAAGCGAACATTCTTGTCCATTGTTCGCTCTCGCTATATATCATACGGACTACGGTTTGTTATACGAGCTATCGTACGCTCAGCATCCAAGTTTCTAACACATTTGAGCTCGGATCCTCCAGAGCCTTCGATTGCCGGCCGCGCTTCGGCACGTACGGCGTTACGTACGAGAGACCAACGTTACGGGTACACACTTATACCGATATGTGTATACCCATAGATAGAGCCGGACATGCACCTATACATGCGCACGTACACTGGTGCCAGTGTCGGGGAGCCGTCGGTCGCAACAAACTTTGAATTTATATCACTAAGACGATATAAACGTCATAAATCATTATTATAATAACGGTTCCGTACGTAGCTACACCGTTTGCGACTGCGCGCCCGTTGCTCTCGACACGTACACACACACACACACACACACACTAACGTATACGCGGAATCAACGTAGAGCGAAGTCAAAACAGAAACGTTAAATCATGGTGTGTCCGCGGCAGCAGACGAAACGCCGACTCGCCCTTGCGCGGGGGTGAGTGAAATTGTCGGGCCCGCGGTCGACAAAGAAGGAGGAGATCCGGCCGGGACGAGTTGAGGGCAAGATGAGAGAAACGGCGGAAGGGGAGGAAGGGGTGGAGGTGAAAGGGGTATTTACATTGCTAATGTATCGCCGGCCTAACTTCTAATTAAACAAATTCGCACAACTCAGCGCGCCGCGCGGAATTGCCCGAGGGGAAGGCGCGGGGGTGGACCATCTTATACTCTTCCCTTTGCTTCTCTTCGCCTCTCCCCCTCGTGCTCTCATTGCCTCTTCCCCCTTCGCGGCGGCGACAAGCACTGAGAAGAGTGAGACAAGCGAATCTCTCTCCCTCTCTCTCTCTCCCGTTTGGTTGGAGGGGTCGCTCGTTAGCGCTCTTAACGCGACTTACCGCCTGGAGCGCGAGGTTCGGGCCCCCTGATTCATCGGCAAGGGGGAATGAATATTTATAAGAAACTACGAAATATAGTAGCCTCCCTCGTTCTCTTTCTTTTTCTTGCGCGCATATAACCGCTCCCGTTCTACACTATCGTGCCACTCCAATCAGTCGTTGCTGACTCGCCACGCTGCGATGTCCCCGTTTCTCTATTTCCTCTGCTTCGCGGTTTACTTAATGAGGCAAGGTCACTTTTTCCACACATTAAGAAATTGTGTGATACTGTTTGCAAGTAATGAATACGTGAGTACGATTTATTGCAACTGCACATAGTTATGAAAATTTTATAATAGAGCTTGGATCCTCCATTGATACTTTAATTTTTCTATTGTCATTGAATTAATAAAAATGTAACTTTTGGCATTTAAGAATCGCGCGTTCGGACGCTAGAATACTATAATATTTAGATTTTTTAGGGACATTGTATACAAATCATTCAAGACGTAAGAGTAGATTTTTATTTACGATTATACATCCTATATAAGTTATACTTGAAGGATAAAATGCATAAATTACGTGAAAACTTTTAAACAGTTTATATTTTAAGTACGGAGATCTTTATATATATAGATATTCAACTATTTTCCGAAATAATATCCATGTTTAGGGAACGCTAGATGTAAAAATACCAAATGTTCATTAGTTTGTATTAACGCTAATTACATTGTGCTAAATATTTGCGTTACGAAGTCCGCTAGAATATTCGAAATTATATACATATGGCGCGCACAAAGTCCTAATGCCACGGAGGACGCGCTCTTTATCATATGGCGCGCTCGTAGAAGAGAGAATATTGTCGATATTATTTATACGCCTACGGCTAACGGTCCGACGATTATATCCAGTTAATTTATTCGAGCAACTTGTCCCGTCGGGCGTTCGGTCTAGCACTAAATCCAGTAGCGTTTCCCGTAATTGATTTAATCGATCGGATTAATATCGAGCGTATGCGTGTGTATCGATTAAAGTAAAGTGCGGTATCCGCACATGGTGCCTTCCCTCGCCCCGCGTCGATACGCATATAAACAAGTTATCGCGAGTAATAAGTTAAACACGTCGGATGGATGTCCGTTTCCCTTGACTATGACTTCTTGCCTTTGAAAATCATTATTGGTTATGCGTGGGATAAATCGTGAAAACGCACGTTGTTTTCACAGAATGTAATATAACGATAACGTACGCACATATGTAAGTGTGTCATGCGCGAGATATTTTGTTTATTCTCGGAACGGACGCGTTTATTTGCCTCTCGAATATCGAAATCAAAATTATCAGTCACCTCCTTTACATAATAATATATTTTCCATAAATGGTTAATATATTTTGGTATTTCTCTTTGTTAATATTACGTTACGTTTTTCTTTATCCAATCGAGCGATAACACGGTTGCAGTCATCAAAGCTAAAACGAAGCAAACGTTAGGTCGTGGAACGGCATCCGAGATTTTATGGCGTAACGTTTGTGCGTTAACTTGATAGAAAACCATAGCGAGACATTCGACAGTCGCATCGTGTGAGGTCCCATAACTGCTTCCTGTGCACGTCGACTATCTGCGACCGTTTCCGGCGTCTCTCCGTCGGCTCGATTACACCGCAATAAAACACCGTCCTGACACCTGCGGGCTCGACAGGGACCTCTGTCTCCTTCTCTTGATAACGAATCCACAAAGCCCAGCTCTATATTCCTTCGAGGGCTGACGGTGCGTGCAAAAATCACATCGCGCGCCTCGAGAGGATTGATAACTTCTGCGACCGTGTGAACATCGCTCTACGGGGATATAATATGTGCTGTAAGAAAAAGCGAAATATAGACGGAAGTAATTTACATTTACAATTTGCGGCTTTCCCGTGATATCTCGACTTACACTTGTCATCGGATACTTGTCATTCGTTATGCGCGTATACACTCGCGCGAAAACTGGATACGCGGCGGTGAGCAAATCCGTGAATTAAGTGCGTCGAGATGTACATCTAAACGAGCCTCAATTTCGTTCGTTCGGCTTAAGCGCGTGCGAAGGTCTCTCCGCGGGGAGAGAGAGAGAGAGAGAGAGAGAGAGAGAGAGAGAGAGAGAGAGAGA
>NW_017280397.1:266223-278717 GCF_001594065.2 Cyphomyrmex costatus | reverse complement strand
GAGAGAGAGAGAGAGAGAGAGAGAGAGAGAGAGAGAGAGAGAGACGCGTACCCTATAAATAAGGGAACGTTATTTATTACGCAAGTACGCAGTATACTTATAATATATCGTGGAGATTAATTTTATATGAACTCTAGTGAAAAAGGGAAAAACAAGATCGGTACGCGACGTGGGCATCGATCTCCTTTGGTTTTGCACGGGAAACGAGGGTATTTGATTTGTAAAAGAGAATTACTTCGATATGCGTAAGTGGTCGTTAGACTCAACATTAGCTTATCGCGCCTAAGTTCGTAAGTGCGGAGCTCGATAAAACATGCTCGGTAATCAGAAGCTGCTTGCGAGATGTTATTTCAGATGACTACAAAGATTGCCGCTGTGCTCCCAGGCCGTAAATCATGCGGCTCTTTCGCGATCAACCGTGTTATTTGTCACGATGACTACGGTGGAAGATAATTCGTGAAAAATTTGACGTCAAAGGCGAGCCTGGTAACGGGCTCATTATAATGGATGTTCGGCTTATCATTTAGCTGCGTCCATATAATAAAATAAATTTGCCAATACGCAATTCGCAATGGACGTACGAATTTGCGAATAATCGCAAAATATGTCGCGTTTAAACGCCCGCGATTTATTACGCCGGATCGCAACTTACCATTTCACAAACAGCGTCACGAAATCTATTTTCACAAATATAAATTACTGTTTACAACAAACCCGTAATTTTCTGTCTCGTGAATAATTCGTACGCGCGCTCGAGTATGACATGGCCTATCTATAATTTCGATTGCAGTCAGCCAGAGCACGCGGCGTATCGTGTTCTTCGGATATTCCTCGCGACACGAGCTCTTGGCGACGACGCTATAAACCGTAACGGAAAGAAGGTATTAGATTATAATATTCAGTCGCGCGTATAGGAATGCATTTGAAGCGCGTCCACGCATTTTTGTCTACTCCAACGTCGACGACGAAGAAGAAGAAGAAACCGATGCAAATTGCCCGATAAAATCTGTAATTCGCGGCCGAACCTTATTAGACGCGAAGCGGCGCCGGCATTGTAAAGTTCTGAATAATGGAGTTGGCGAGGCGATAGAATGACGTGTTTATAAGCCTGCACTCGTACGAATACGTGCCCTTCGTGTACCAACGCACGCGCGCGCACATGCGTGCACACACGGACAGAATTGTACGTGTAATGCGCGGGTGCTCAGCGAGCGCGAGCGGCACTTTGTGGGGTCGTAAAACAGCGTCAGCCTTGTAAATCTGTGCCCGAGTGCGGCAGCCCTGACAGATTCTCGCCCCCTTCTAGCCCCCGCGGGCGCGACTCCCGCTGCCCTCCCCCACCGTCAGATCCCGCCGACGAACAGTCTCTTATAATGAGGTCGTCGCGAACGTGACGACCTTCGTGGTAAGATTGCACCAGTTTCGATGTACCGCGACCTCAACGTCGCGTGGGAGCCGGAAGAAACGCCACGGCTCTCCCCTCGCGTACTCTTCGAGTCAAATCTGTTATGATTTTGGACCGGAGAGAGAGAGCGAGAGAGAGAGAGAGAGAATGAGAAAGAGGAAGATATGAGTCAGATGATGTACGCTTGCCAGAGCGATCGTCGAAAACGAACGGCGGATCTGCATCTCGCTCCATCCGTTTGACGGCCAATGTGACGTCTTCGTTTTTAACCCGTTCCGCTTCCACTTGCATCTCCTTCTCCGCGTGCGTGACGCGCAGTTGGATCCTGACCACGGCTCCGTTTTCCCCTTTCCCGCAGATGGAGATCGTTAGTACCGAGTCATCGATTGCGCGAGCTCTCTACGCTTTATGCGTACTTGTGGCGAGGGGAGGAAAATAATCGAGATGTATTTATCGTCCACCTCCGCACACGCCGCAAACGTCCAGATCCAGTTCTGTTTTCTTTAGTTCGTAAGATTTAACGCGCCACACTTTAATAATTTCAGATCAGGTTTAAGGGGCTTTTCTTCAGTCGCCTTGTGCGAGTACTCGCGCGAACGTAAATTATATCTCTCACCGCAATTAATACACTTTAGCAAATTTTATCACGGATTTTCTTACAAATGCTGCGACAGGTATAGTCCTTTCGACAGGATCGCAAGTTTCAACTGCATGCGGTACTAATCTTAAATGCGATCACACATGCGCACTTACATTCATTTCTCGCGGTTATTACATCCAGCCTTGATTTTTTCTTGTATTGTAATATTCTGTACTATATTAATAACGTTCGTGAATGTGGCTATTTACAAATACTGTAACAAGAAAATATTTTCAGCAGTGTTGATTAACGTAATCTCATCTTTATGTTATTTGCAATATGCAGTGAATGCAAGAAGTATAAAGGAGAGATACGCTTTAAAAAAAAAAATGATTTTTAATGAGTAAACATTAATTAGTAATTTATTAATAAAAAATAAAGTGTATTATATACGTTTCAAAATTGGTTTGCTTAAAGGTGTAATAATTAAAAAATATATATTATTTTAATAATAAGCAAAAATGAAAAATTGTGTTATTTGGACGTATACAAAAATATTCTTTGCTGTAGAAAATTTAATTTTTCATGAATTAAAAATTATGATTATTTTCGTCAACAGCTCTTTTATCTATATTAGTACGCAGAATGTACTTATGCATAAATAAATTGTTAATTAATGTTTATTTGTAATAATTTTGAAAAATGTACGAAGAATTTTTATAAGAGTCCTCTAAATATACCTACTTTTTACATTTATTATGTATAAGTTTATCAATGTACCGTGATGTGGTAAAATCTTTCAACAATTAAACACGACTTGAGGAAAAGCGATTGATACGATAGAGCATTAATGGTTGCGCTATAAAATTTAGGGAGTGCACGGTAATTAGAAATCGCAGAATTGCTTCTCTGTTACACGCGTGTTTATTTTATCGCGTTTCTTATAAGTTCGAGACGAGGCATTCGCGATGAATTTCTGCGCCAGTGCCAACGCAAATGTTTAACGAAGAGGAGTTGTGAGGTCGTCAGCCAGCTATTTATTTACAACGATCCCGCCGCGATTTTCGATCTCACGGTTGATGTAGAAAGCGCGTAACTCACGCGGATATCGTGCAAAGTGCTCGTCGTGCGGTGTTGCTGTGCTTACGTCGAGGTATTTTACGATGTTATGCTAACCCGAATATTTGACGAAGCGACGCACCGACAGGCGTAAAGCGTAAAGCATCGTTAATCACTGCCCACGAAATCTTCGTTTTTTATATTTTTTTTATTTTTATTCTTTGATCGACGCGATCGTTCGAAAACGATTTTATGGTTTGGTCCAAACAAAGGCCTTCCTTCTTTCATTTTTTCTTTTACTTTTAAAAATGATGTAATACATTTTTTATTTTGTCTGATCATAAATTCCTTTCGATATTTAACACGTGTCCCCGTTCACTAAATCGTACTGATCGAAATCGAAATTCTCGTATGGACGGCGCACTGAACGTCGCTATTTTATTTGTCGCGAGAGAGCGAGGACAAAGTTTGGACCGAAAAATCGGCCGATTGATCGTGACTCATAATCTACATATGACGAAAAGACAGTCGTAGCAGTCGGGGGACATAAAATCCGCTAATCTGAAATGCAAATGCCACGCACGATTCCGCGGTGTGTGCGTCGTTGCGGAATTTTTATTATTGCGACGTGAACTTAAGCCTGTTGTTCACGGTACACGGGGCCTGTGTAAAGTGAAGAACAAATGTAACGAGGCAGTCGCGTCTTACTCAGATAGTAGCTTACCTGATCAGGCGCGCCTTACCCTTAAGCGCAACTTCTTTTTGCGGGGGCCCTCTTAGTATGCACGTGCGACCGTCGTAAAGTAGATGTACAGATCGCGCGTATCTTACGAAACTAAATTGGAACGAGACGAGGGAGGGGAGGGGGAAGGGGGGAATGAAGGGGAACGAAGAAACAAAAAAAGCAGAGAGCTGAGAGATAGAAACGAAGGGGAGGAAGAAAGAGAGAGAGAGAGAGAGGGAGAGGGAGGGGGGGGGATGAAAGAAAGGACAGCAGAGAACAGGGAAGAAGAAAGAGTGAGAGGGAGATGGGTAGAAACTTGGTGAACAGAACGCACGACGAGAGTGCGAACACCCACCGGCCAGGCGCGGCATATCCAGCTGGCTCTCCCACGCGTTCTCGGCCAACTGACATCTTCATCATCCGCCGCCAGAGTCACGTAGTAACAGGATTAAAATCCCTGCGCGCAGCCACCTCGAAAGACGTACCCGTCGAAAAAAAAACACCTGGGTCTTCTTCCCTCGACCCATTCTTGAAATCGGATCGGCGCGGCCAGCGCCTCCTGTGAATCTTGTAGCGTCGCATCGGCGTAAACCAACTTTGACGTGCTATTCGATATGTAGACGAACGAAGACGAGTTTAACGATGTTCTTATAAATTTCCATTGTGCGTAATGAAATATTAACTTTTTTTAGGAACATTAATAGTTTAATTATAGCTAAAAGAAACGCGGTAAACACGAGTCACACACACAGTCATTGTCGAAGCGCAAAAATTAATTTAGTACACGAGAGATTTAAGTATATATATATATATGGTATATACGTATAATATATTATACATTTTTGCTTTAAAGTTTTGAGTTATATCTTCAGATAATTACAAAGTCTTCCTATTTCTGCGCTCTGTCCTGTGACACGAATTGCGTACGACTCATATTTGTCGTTTATTATTATTATTATTATCGTTGAGACGGGAAGAGAGGGGGAATTTAGAGTATTTTATATTTAATTTATATCCTTTAAATATCAGAATTAATAAAATCCACTTATCTACAATATTAAAATATTACAGTGTATAAATATTTCGAAACACGCTATTCAAAACCAGAATAAAAATAGACCAGTTTAGTTAAATTAAATATATGTAAAAAAATATACATCACCTTTTTCTGCAATCTTTTCTGTGTCTTTCATTTTTTTTTTCCTTTCCTTTATTCCTGTAATAAAATATAGTTCTCTTTCGCGTAAAACGTACACCATCGGCACAAGGGCCACGTTTGGAGATCCGAGCTGGGCCACGAGTGGCTGCAGATAGTCGTCGATTCCCCTACGACATAACTATGTATTATAGGATGACCACTAGGCGAGGATTAAGTCTCGATGTCATCGATGTGGCCGGGCATGAAGTGGGTATGGAACGAACAGTCCTTCGCACACGGACAACCAGCGCACTGGTTATCGGTCGGCCGCGACCGCTACAAATCTTGGGCTATCGTCGGATCTCTCCTGGTTTTTGGTGGCTCTCTAATGCCTCTGCTCTCGCTTTCGAACATCGCGAGCGTTCAGGGAGGGACCGTCGACAGTAGAGAGAGAGAGAGAGAGAGAGAGAGTTTGCGTATGTTTGCGCGAATGTATGTGTGTGTAGGATAGAGAGGACGGGTAGGAGGCCGAAGAGAGGTCTCGTGGACTTCGATGGATATCCGGTACCCGTATATACCCATCGGTGGCGGAAAGGGACACGAGAATCGGCAACGCGGCGGTGATACTTGCGAACATGGACGAGAGGGGAGAGTGAGGGAAAGAGAAGTCACACCGTCGGTATAGATAGTAACTAGGGATCTCCATAGCTCTTGGCGTGGTGCACATAAAGAACAGAAACGTCGGGACATGTTCAAGACGAACTGCGCTTACGCGGACGCGGATTGCGCCGCGAGGATGAGACCGGCGAGCGGAAAGGGCGGGTGGATCTCGGTAAAAGGAAGAAGAACGAATCCGCAGACGCCGTGAGAGGAAGGAAGGAGGCTGCTGAGTTCATCGGCAAGCCAATCGCCGAAGAATTACCGATTTCGATATCGTCAACGGTCTTCTGATATCCGACAGCGATTCTCATGCGGAATAATTTTATATATATAGTTCTCAGAATCTTCACACACGAAGGGAAATCACTTCTTCTATCTTTCATATCCGTTTATATTACGGTAATTCCTATTGAGAAATCTATTATAAAAGCGTAAGCGTGCGTTTCTCTGCAATCTATATACCGTAAGATTGAAGTGATATCGTCATCTTTTTCACATATTCATCTGCGTGGATCGACGTTGCTCTATCCCGAGATTTCGCTCGTCCAGTGGCAAGAGCCTTCCTTTTCTATTAGGACAGCGGTCCTCATCGACACGCGGGAAATGTGTGTATCGACGGTAGCGTTTAAATACCGTTGGATGGAATGAGGGCTCGTTTCTTTAAGACGAGGGTTAGTTTAAGGGCCGTTCGAGAATCGGTAGCCTCTCTCTCCGATGTTTTATTTTATCCTCTCCGCTCCATAAGATCGCATTCTTTACGACCCATTAGACGAATTCATTACCAGCCCCGGGCAATAGGTAGGTGAGGTTCGTAAGCCCTCTTTTCTCCTTTCCTCTCCCTTTCTCTTTCTCTTCATCCTCCTACCTTCCTCCTCTTCTCTTCTTCCTGTCTCTTTCTTCTGTCTTACACTTTTTCACCTCGTCTCCCCCTTTTCACCCTTTTCCTTCTTATATGCGCGCCGGAGCTTGATCGTTTTCGTCCTGAATCGTCGACTTATCTCCCCCCCCTCCCCTCCTCTCTTCTTCTGGTCGCTTTGGAAACCGAAGAGGTCGATCGCTTCGTAATTATTATTCGAATGGTCGATCGAATCCGAGCGCGGATCGGGCATATATGTACATTCTATGTTTACGATAACGTCGCCCAATTGATGCGCCGGCTGATGCACCCGGCGATTTAGATAGGGAAATCAGAGGCGATGCACCGATTCGAATTGAATGCACTGGCGATTACCAAGAGCGTGTACGCTCGACCGACGGTTTTTGTTACAGTATATATATCGTGGCTATCTTCGCGCGCAATTGCGCGCACGACGATAACCGTCGTTCTTTTTCCGCTGGAAGCGCATTATCGGGCGCGCAACGTTTTAGCGCTCGTGCGAGAGGATCATTCGGTTGCCTTCTTTCGGATCGACAAATCCGCTCGCGATCATTATGCTTGAGTAATTACGCGCCACTGACCATGCGTAACGGGCGCGACTTCCGGCGAACGGACGTTTTGCGCCCAAAGGCCTTGGAGTAGCCCGACTCGTGGAATCGTGTCTTATCGAGGATTTATTGGGGGCGTTCGCTAAGATAGAGCAAGATTTAAATTCTTTATCGTTACCGTTACCCATCCGTCTTGCGCCCGCCCTCCTCTCTTGGATTTCACTGGCCTCATCGGCTCCCTTTTTCGCCCTTCACAAATCCTCCTTTACGGTTTCCCTCGCTATTGAGTTCGCGAATGGGCTTACCTCCGAATTTGGACGAACGTATTTCAATGTCCGATTCTTAATCGCGATCTTTTTACCTGGTTTTACGAGCATTGATGACTCACCGCAATCTGCTAAGTATAATATTACGTTTCGTGTGTTAAATATAAGAATATGAAACGTTACTGACTCGCGTAAAATTAAACGTCCAATTTTATGGGTTACACCCATCACGTGTATTTCTTGGATTTTATGTGCGTTGCAGTTCGTCCAACGTAAATTATAAAACTGTTACATACTCCGATTTTTCATCTTTTTCTCGAGATAATCACAATATTATTTCAATATTTAAAAAATTTTTATTTTCTACACTCTCTTATCTTCTTTTTCTTTCTCCGCTATGTTTTAATATCGTGCGTATATTTGTATACATATACTGTACTACATTAAACTAGATAATTAAAATTTATCTTGAGGCCTACGATCAGAAAAATTATGTCAGACCGGCGTTTACATTAAGCGTATTCAATAAACGCTCTGAAAATGTGCACTGCACACTTAGGGAATCGCTTCATTCCAATATTAATCGTTCGTTAGTCGAATCCAGAGTCGCTCGGAGAGATCGTTCCCGCGACGGCATCATAGCCGCCGATCCTCCCTTGCGGAATAAGCGAGCGGAGCGGAGAACGGTGGCGCGGGGAAACGAGAGGCAGGCCGCTCGGCGCTGTATCAATTCATTAGCGCATTACGGTTAAAATAAAAGTATCCGCGTATCTGCGGCATGCGGCGTATCTCTTATGAAGAGGACGAGTAGTGGCCGACCGGTTTCTGTACACAGCTCCTCTACCCGCACCTTTCCTCCCACTTCCTTGCCCCTGTCTCTCTCGCGCGATGTGTCCCCCTCTGTCGCCGTTCTCCCTTCGGCTCCTTCAGCGGACCGACCTTCACCGTGATTTGCTGGCTGGGCGACCACCATCCGGCGATTCGAAGTCATCATTATGCACTGCAAATGGCGAAAAAAAAAAAAAAAAAAAAGAGGAAGAAGTAAAGACGACGCGCGCGAATCCAGCCAGTGTGGGTGAGGAGGAGTCGACGCGGGGGGAAACGAGGGGTGGGCGAATGGGATGATCGGGGAATTCGTTGGAATCAGCGAAGGGTCCGAAGGCGAGCGGCGGCCTTGAGGGAGATGATATCTCGCGAAACGTCTCCCGGTTGATAAGCGAAATCGTGCGCTCGTAATGTGGTATACAGAGTCACCGGTTTATCTAGTTTATCCGCCGACCATGTCTATTCTTTGCGGCTAACATACGCGGGGGTGAGTTTGATACTGATGCGGATACATTCGATATGGTATTGTATGGCACTGAATTAGCGAGCGTGTACGCGCGGACTCCGGACTTGCCCGCTATATTAAGGACTCCGTCTCTTTCTCCTTCTCTCTCTCTCTCTCTCTCTCTCTCATTCTCTGGCATTTACAGACGTAAATTTGAGTGCCATATCGTTGAGAAGGAGAAGAGATAAGCCACGTACGGAGCGAACGCAGATGGATACCAGTATTTCTAATTAATGCAGGCATTCCTTCGAAAGAAAACGATAAGTAGTTTTACACTTAACGATCGCGTTGATAATGCAAATCCGCGTTATTAGTTAAACACTTAATGGTCGAATCGTCAACCACTTACTTAAAGAGTGAAGACACGCCATGGTGACAAATTATTTTAAATCGACACTTACCTGACACGTTTACATACGCCGTATATAGGTACATCGTTCAAATTAATAAGAATTAATGGAGATTCATGACGCGGCGCCGGTTTCCTGAAATATGTAAAATGTTCAATGTCGGTCGGTTGCAAGTTGCTCGGATCGCCTCGAGTTCTCAATCGGAGAGTCCGTGACTCGTTCCCTAGCGATTTTCACATAAAGACGTTGCATAAATTAACTGTCATATGATATGAAATAGAAGTATATATTTATAAATATTTATACAGGAAAATATTAATAACACCTCATCTCCCCCCATGAAACATTAACATTTATTTATGTATATATTCGTGCTGAATATTTTACGTCGAGTTGTTGGTAAATAATTATTACTCAATAATTTAGAGTATTTAGACGACGCAGAGGCAGGAAATAAATAGACGAGACAAATGTACATTCTTTAGAGTTTATAACATATATATTTATTTGAGCTTTAATTGCATTTTAAAATACAACCGAAATAATTAAATAATGACAAATCTGGTAAAATGGTTTCAAGAGTCGCGTATACATGATGCATATCTTTGTGGTTGCGTGTTTGTAAGTAGGTAGGTACGTTTCGAGCGTATCATTCGCACGGCTGGCTGTTCCTTTCCTCGAGTGTTACTGCGACAGTGTACGCGTGTTTTCACGTGTGTACGTATTGCGTGCGCGCGTATTGTGTGTGTGTGTGTATGTGCGTGTGTGTGTGTGTGCGCGTGTAAATAGGTGTACAAGTATGTCGTGTTGGTCGCAGCCACGTAATCGTCTCGCGTTACGTTCGTCACACTCTCAGCAGTCGTATATAATTACAATATAATAATATTAATATTATTATTATGTCGATAAATACTTTTAAAGTCCGCGATGGAAGAATTAGAGTTTACAAGAAATACGTATACAAGTTATGTTCCGTTCTTTTCCGGCCTTCCGTTGTTGAGGGCCGCACGCAGCTGCTCCATCTTTTCCGGTCTGCTTCTAGTCTCTCAATCTCTCGGAAGCATTCTCTCTCGTCCTCACACTGTCACTCTATCTTTCCATTCCCTGCCCTCACTCGACACACAAACACGCACGCACGCACGCATACATATGCACGCACATGCATTCTTTCGTTCTCTCTTACTCTCATCATCATCATATTCGCATTTTCGTCTAATCCACTCGCGCCCTATGTTCCGTATTTATCACTACACTCGTCACACGCCACGCATCATTATCATATAATAATCGTAATTATATAATCAATATACACAGTAGTCGCGATAATTCGAGTGATAATAATGACAATATTTTACACGTAAAATGACGCGTTGGCTCGCTCACGACGCAATAAATATTATTTGAACAAAGAAAATTTACAGTGATCTACATCGTACGCATTTACGTCGAGAAAATATTGTATTCTTCAACGATCATTTTTTCTTCCACATATTCTCTCTCTCTCTCTCTCTCTCTCTCTCTCTCTCTCTCTCTCTCTCTCTCTGTCTCTCTCACTCACTCATTCACTCACTCATTCGCTCACTCATTCGCTCTATCTCTCTCTCACTCCCCATTATTTCACGCATGCATTCGACTCGCGTGTACTTATTCAATTAATCGCGAGCCTCGCTATTGCACCGCGTCTCCGCACCCCTTATCGCTTTTACACTCGCTCGTGTAAATCTCCACACCTTCGATTCGCAGCAGTCGTAACGCTCTCCGAGGCGGCTCTTGTCCGTCCCTGCGAGCAACCTCACCGGGTTTTCGTAGTAATAAGTATCAACAAAGAGATTCCTATACAGGGTCGAACCCTAGCCTATCCTATGCGCTAATAAACTACGGCCTTACGATCTAGAGGTATACATGCTGACGATCTTACGACAGATGATAGGTAAGCTTTTTCTTTCTCGCTCTCTCGCTCTCTCTCTCTCTCTCTCTCTCTCTCTCTCTTTTCTTTTTTTTTCTCTATCTACCCATATTTCTCTTTGATCTAATCAATGTGCTGTTTCCTTTGTCTCGTTGCGATCTTGCTCATCTCACGTCGTAAACGTCCTTAAGTATTTATAAAATCACAAACTTGGCCGCGTGCCGAGCCCCGTGACTCAGCAGTGCCGCGAGATATGGTGGCATCACAATTTAATTAACGCTCGTTCAACACCCACATCTTCATCACATCCTCTCACGTTCCTTGGGCACGAAAGAAAGTAAGAGTCACTGGTACAATTCGTTAATTTTCATACCGATGGAAGGAAAGTGATACGAAAAAACGGAAGGCGAAACGTACTGTGAGAAAGTCTTAATGACAGGGAAGTGTCAATTGAACAAAGTTATGCACGTTCTACCTTGGACTTATATTCCCGTAGCAATTGTAATCGAGAAGAAATTCTGCGAAAAGCAGACAAATTCTCTCGTGATGTTTCCCATGTTACACATGATTCTATAGTGAGGAGGAAACATTCCAAACGATTGCGCACGGAGGTCTATTCTAGAGCATAATCTTCTCGTAACGACTAAAAATATAGTAAATGGGAAAAGAAGAGGGGATCAGTATATAAAAGAAACAATGAAAGAGGTGTGTATATAAAAAGGAATTTGAGGCCCCTCTCCAATTTTGAAGGGTCTGATGGCACGCTATTCGTGCCATCAACCCAGGAATGATAAGATGCGCCCTCGATGATAGACTAAAACCGATCGTCAAAAACGGAAAAGGAGTCGCGTCGCGGTTGCATTTATTCTGCGATTGAACGAAATCTCTTACTATAATAATATCGTCGCAACGGCGAAGTCTTTTCGACGGAGATATCCACATTTAGGCTGAAAGAGCGCAGTGACGAGGCTTAAAATTCTTAACGAGTTTTGCAAAATCTTTCAACACATCATTTCGGAGCATCAACTTCAATTTCTGTCTTTTGTTTGTACGCGTATAAAACTAATAGTTAAACATGCTTCTAATGTAATAATTTATTTATTTTATTTGTATTTATAACTCTTTTCCTAATTAATGAAAAACAATGAACGAATAATTAAAAAAGATGTTAAAAATGATGTTGGAAGTACATTACTGCTTAAATATATGAAGCATCTTATTTAATTAATTTTTCGAATAAACTATATTTTCTTTACAGATACAATAATTTTATTTAAAAAATATTAACATTTATATAAATTTACATTATTTAAAAAAAGTTTATTAAACTGCTTGTCAGAAAAACAACTTTAAGTTTACTGATTTATTTCAACTATAGATTTTTTCGTATACTTTTCCATGAAAAGATTGTGTTGAATTATATCGGTTTTTTTGCAACAAAAAATAAGTATAAAGTAATTCTCGAAAAAAGTTATATTATATTATTCATCAGCACAGGAATTAATAGATAAAAAATTCATTATGCACATAGACAATAATCTAAAATATTCTTTCAAATTTTTCGTAAGAATTACTTAAAATAAAAGGAATGTAAGAGAATTTTGTAAAATATAGATAGAGACTCTAGAGATTTATATAATATATAATATTA
>NW_017280397.1:253014-266126 GCF_001594065.2 Cyphomyrmex costatus | reverse complement strand
TATAATATATAATATTATATATACACAGATACACACACACATATATATATATATATATATGTAACAATTTTATCTAAAAATTGTAAAATGCTTCAAATTTTTGAATAGTAATGTATATATGATGATAAATTTAACAATCAATAACTTAAATCAATAAATTTAACTTTTATATAGAGGAGAATGTTCTAAATAGGACCATGTTCCAAATCGGACCTTTTTAATTTAAATACGGTTGAAATTTGCGTGCTATTAAAATGTAAGAGTGTAGAATTAAAAAATATCAAGAATTTTGTGATTACTTTTGCGGTTTATTATAAAATTTATTTCAATAGTTCTCTCTTTGGGTATCCAAATCCTATACAAAAAACACTAAAAAGATGAGTAAACCAGCTAATTCATCAAAGAAAGAAGGTTCGTCACAATTTGATTGTAGTACTGGTGATCGACCGTCTAGATCTGGTCTAAAGATCACTAAAATCAATAAAATATCATCAGACTCAGACTTGATGGAATTTTTTATTGATTTTAATTCTAATAATATAAACTGTATTTTTATCAAACAAGGACTGTATTTTTATCTTTGAGTCTTAAATTGCTCGTTTTTACTCAATATTAACAAAAATTAATTGAAATATTTTTAAATTCTACCTAAAAGTCCATAAAAATATAAGAACCCATAGTTGGAAATCGAACCAGAAAATGCATTTTTACATTTTCCATTACAGTTCGACACAGGTAAGAGATACGTCAAAATAGTCTGAAGCAAAAATAAAGGAAATTAAATGATCTTTCGAACGGCGTCATTGGTTTTTTTATGATCGTACTTTATTTACGCCTTATAGAGAACAAAAACTGCAAATAGCTCCGATTTAGACCACTCTCCCCTAATTAGTTAAAAATAAATTCTTGTAGCAATGAATTATAGTTTAGTTGTATATTTTTTTTGTTGAGCAATCATAAGGCTCATACAGAAATCTGTAATAAGAATTAAAAATATAGTTTCAATGAGTTTTTTCAATACTATAAGCAAAAAAGAATTTTTCTACTATTCACTTACAAAAGAAAACTACAAATATATTATGATTCAACTAATTCGTCTTACCGTAATAAGGATACACGCAACAAAATTTGTGTAATCAAATGTATAGACAAATAATGCGAAATTATTTTAAACTCGTGATTATACGAGCACTCGTAGGACTTCTTTTCCATTATCGATATAGCCACGACACAGCCTCTTTAAGCATAAATCCGAAGACGTCGGATGCACGACGACGTCTTTCGGCGCAGCAGTGTTCGCGGGGAAGGGGATGAAAATGTTCACATCGCTAGTTTTACAGTCGTTACAGTATAGATACACTTATGTACAAGTGGCACCGCTACTTACGGGGCTCGGACTATACGTATTTGCTGGACAATTGCTTTGCCAGCTCCGTATACTTGAGAAATTTGGAGTGCGGGCTCTCCTCGAGGGGTGAGGCCGCTGACTGCGACGGGCTGCCGTTTGCCTGTGGAAGCGGCGGCGACTTGTTGCGCTGCGACGTTGGCGGCGACGAGGAGTTACGACTCGGCCCACCGGAAGTGCCCTGGGAAACTGCCGCGGCGGCTGCGGCCGCGGCCGCTGCCGCCGATCTGCCGATGGTCAATGGATCCGGGATCACGCCATCCTTGACAAAGTGCATCTTGGACAAGTGATGCCTATACGCACCTTTCGAAATAAAAGGCGTGTCGCAGAATGCACACTTCATTATTGAATCCGCGGTGACCACGGCGTCGTTGCATGCCCAGCTGAAAGCCAAGATGGCACCTGGTGTTGGACCGGGACCTGGACCGGACACCCCTACCGTACTCCCGCTGCCCGAACCGATGGTACTAGCTGCGGAACTACCCCCGGATCTTGAGGTGCCGCTAGCGCCGGGACCTCGCGTTTCTGTCTTATCGCATAATTTCTGCAATGCCGCGAGAGGATGACTGCTCGTTTTACGTCCTTGCGAGTCGACGTTATTGCCGCTGCCACTACCACCACCACCGCCGGACAAGCTGTCGAACATGGAAGAGAGCGCTCCGAGACTGCTGGATGCCTTAGTGTCAGGTGTACCTCGCGGCGTGACCGACCGATCGCTGCTAGTGGGACTGCTCGTGCTGTTTCTACAAGGACTACGCGCGACTTGTTCCACTTGGCTGGTCGGTCGGGGCGTAGGTGGATTCATGCGAGGTGACAGAACTTCTCGTCCATCTTCTGTCGTCTCGTGAAGGCTACTTCGTCGATGATTGTAGGAACTCTGATCCTCCTCGTCCCTGCAGTCGTCTACTATCTCCTTCTTCACGAACACTTCCCTCGTCGATTGCGACTGTTGTTGCTCCTCCTCGTTCGCGCTTCGTTCTTCTGTCTCCTCGTCTCTCGGTTCTTTCTTCACTACTACAGTAGATGACTCTTCGTCTCCGGATTCCTCCGTCGTTTGATGATGGCGACTAGGTAACGGAGCGGCCTGCTTTTCAGGAGTGACGCGATGATGATGATGAGGCAAAGAACCCGAGTGTCTTTCGTGACTACTCGCGTTAGTCAGGTCCATGCGTCTCTCCGGTGTCATAGTATCCGTCCTGCCGCTTCCTCGCTCTGATATCGAACTAGACTCACTGCCGCTTCGCTCTCTTCTCGCCGCGGCGTTGGCATTGTAATGTTGCTGTTGATGTTGCTGTTGATAAGATCGAAGCAGATTCATCGTTTGCGGATCCACCAGAGGTTTCGTGTAATCTACACTCTCGTCGATACCCAAACGTTTAAGAATGCTCGTACCCATCGGCGCGCCGGGTTGAGCGTGATGCAAGCCGGGCGTGCCGTGCCTCACGCGAGAATCGAAACTCTTCTCGATGAGCTTCTCTATTGCGTTCAAAACCGACGGTGAGGTACCTATCTGAGCGGTAGTCTCATTAGCAGTTGGTGTAGGAGTATCTTTTCCCGGTGTGGTCGCGTCGCTGGCCGAAGATGGAGACCGATGATGCCTCGACGATATCGAGGACGTTTCCTCGTTGACGCTCTTACGTCCACTCTCGCTTGGCGGTAACGTTGCGGGCAAATGATTGGACATGAGCGCGTTCTTCAAAAAGTTCCGCTGATTGGCACCCACCGTGCCCGCGCCGATGCACTGACGTATGTGCTCAACAAAAAGCGGAGTCTCTATCTTCTCGCCGCACTTCTCGCACGTGATTCTGCCAGCATGCTTTCCGAGACTGTGAGTTAAACCCGCAGCAGCGTCACCATTCTTAAATTCATTTTGCGCGCGTTCCAGCTCTAGTAACTTTCTTACGGGCAGTGACTTTTTCCGCTTTTCGCGCGTTTGGCGCCGACGTCCACCGCTTTCTGTGATCGACCGCATTATGTGCTCCTTGTAATGTGAATTTTTTACCATGTGGTTGCTCAACTCTTTCAAGGAGCTGAATGCTTGATCGCAAACCTTGCAGGTCAACACGGCGCTAACATGACTGCTTGTGGCGCCTGCTCCGGGACCACCATTGTTTCCGCTATGAGGTCCGGACCCTCCACCCGGCTGTACTCCAGTACCACCCCCTCCACCAGAGACATTTCCGCTACCTCCACCAGCGCCAGTAGCATTACCGCCCTTGCTCTCGTCCGATGATTTCCAAGATATTATCTGTTCCTGAGATATAATGTTCGTGTAATGTTGCGTTTGCTGCATATGCGAGGTCATCTCAGCTAGCGAACGGAAACTCTGTCCGCACCACATACACTTTAGAATCTGTCGCGTTTGTTCAGCACCCTTGCCTAACCAGACATCTTGGCCTCGCACGAGTTTTCGCGGTAGTGGCATCGTTTCCTTAATCAATAGATTCAAATCGGATGGACTTTGTTTGCTGCTAGGTGTACCCGAAGAGTTGCTGCCAGGATTACCGGTGGATGTCTGCGGTTGATGCGGTTGTTGAGGTGGTGGTATGGTAGGCATTGTCGTCTGCTGTGAGTGAATTCCTGGTGCTGGTGGTGGTACCGGCATATTCACGCCGCAGTGCTTCGCTTCCTTCATATGCGTCGTCATTGCGGCCAAAGTCGGGAAGCTTTGTTTGCACCACACGCATTTTAGAACATCCTTCGCTTGATCAGCACCTTTATTCAACCAGTGAGATTGCCAAGCGCTATGACGACTGCTGGACGTCGTCGCAGGCGCATTACCACCTGTCGCTGCACCACTTCCGGAAGAAGACCTGAAGAGATCCTCCCCGCCCAGCTTACTCAACTCGCTCATTTTTTCTAGCGCTTTAGTAGCCTCGCTAGGTTGATACGGCTTTTCCAACGCGGCCGGCGGCTTCATCTTCCCATTCCAAAGCTGATGATGATCCACCACTCCGCCGGTGCTCTTCGGCGAAAGCTGCTGCTGACTAGTAGCCGCTGCCGCTACCGCTGCGGCGAAGTACGGAAAGTGCGAGGCCACCACTGGCGACGTCCAGGGGGACACCACAGGCGGTCTACCAAAACTGGATGGCGCAACTCCTGGTGAGACTTCCTGATGGCTCGTGGAACTCGTCGTGGAACCCAGTCTCGATGACTTGCGTGGTGGCGGTGGTGGCGAATCTTCCGGACCAGGTCGTTTCCTGCTGGATACCGAAAGATCCAACGGACCATTGTTCGTCTCCGTCGAGGAAGACGGTGTAGGTGGTTTGCTGAGATTTAATATCTGTTCCTCCTCGTCTTCTTCAGTCGAGGACGTTTTTCTCGTGCTAAAGTCTAGCACAGCCGGCAGGGGTGTCGCTGACGGTGAAATCTCCCCGACGCTGGTAGGCGACACTAAGAGGCCGGGGGTAGCAGCTGGTGGCGAACACGAGGAGGAAACCAGCGGCGACACCGAGCCACGCGATAACGGCGAGTGGCCGAGGAGAAGACGCTGATGGGTTTGTTGCAGATACGCCGCCATGACCGCTGCAGAGTGGGATGGTAGCAGGGAGTGAGTTCCAAGGGGTAGAGGCACGATACTACTTGGACTGACTGGACTCGCGCTGCTCCTGGTAGCAGGTGGTGGGGGACTTCCGGTCGCCGGACCGGATGATTCCCGAGAATCTCTCGAGGGACAGCGCGGACTCATTGGCTCCCTGAAATTGTAAACGATATCGTACGCTATAATTTTGGAGTACGAACGCACGTACCTCTCTTCGAGATCTATCTAGGATTCGAACTGTGGCTATGATGGATGAAACGAATCTTATCGGAGCTTGGCGTAAAAGTACGAAACGTTCGCAGTCGGGCAGTGGTCATTAATCATGATAATCGCACGATAATTTTCTTGTAACCGATCCGCGAGCACCACAGCATAACGCAGGTGACGCCGTGACGTTAATATTTCATAAGCGTCCGCCATAGAAATTACTACGCAAACAGCTTTCGCCGTATTATATGTTGAGAACGACGGATACCCGGAATCATCGGTAGAAGTAAATGGAAAAAAGGCTCGCGTGATAAATAGAGCCTAGAGACGTTCGTTGCACCGATGGCAACAGCGATGGATAACTCACGCATGAAAAGGTCTGTCGTTGCTAGTGTGTACACGCGAAATGCACACAACACAGGAGCGTATCTTGTAAATGTAAATGCGATGGACATTACAGCAAGATGCGACAGATTATTATCGATACGGAGAACGTAAATACACTTTGCTATACGCGATGCGTCGACCTTAGAATACGCGCGTTTACATCGGCTGTAAGTATACGAATCCTCGATTAACGCACGGTCACAAATACGTGACGCTCGTGAGGTAACGGAGCTCCGATCGTGGACAAATTACGATTAATTGCACGCTTCGCCGATGAACGTTAGTCATCCGCAGCTCGCGACAAAAACCTCGTGGATTGGTCCGAAGTTGTCGAGTGTGTGCAGGAGCGATCGATATACCTGTCGCAACGTCATCAACGCGCGCGAGGATCGACTGTCGGAAGGAAGCACGTGGTCGGAACGATTAGAGCCGTTGTAATGGATTGTGCGAGCCTCGACACGATGTGCGCAGCGCGACGCGGCGCAGCGCGGCGACGTTCCAGGCCTGTCGACGGCTCGCTCGTAACTGACTGTTCCTGACTGAATGCCGAATGCGTGCCGCGAGATGAAAGGGGACCGCTGCCACGCATGCAGGGGAAGTTTTTGGGGGCTGGCGGGACGGCGCGGGTGTACGGGGGAACGGGAGCGCCACTGCCGCCCCCCCGGTTAGGAGGCAGCGCCTGCTAGTGGGGCATCGTCGGTGTGGGACGATGTGTAACACGTGCCTATCTCTATTAGCCGTGTGACGTCGCGCGCTGCAGACACCGATATCAACTCCGACACCGGCTTATTTATCCCTATCCGGGGCCTCGCCCGCCCGCTTGTTCCGTTACCACTTAACCCTCACCGCCCGACGACGCTTACCTCGCGCATACATGTATTTATGAAAGAGACCTCGTGACGATTTGTTGCTCTTAAACAACGACGTGTCTCGTGTACACACTCCCGCGACGACGGCGAACATCAAAAAGCTCGTGGTGTCGCGTCGGCGCAACTCGCAATGATTTAAACGCTTTATTATAAGAAGTCTCTGCGCGCACGGATAAAGCACCGACTAATGAGTGCGCCGGCAGACAACGTCAAATGAAATTTAGGTACGAGCCTCCGACTTTATGCTCGCCATTACGCGTCGCTGCTACGACCGTCGTAGATGATTTGCGCCGAAGCGTCACTCGCGCGCGGCTATCTGCGGCTGATTTGTACGGGCCGCTGCCTCACACGGCTAACGCTTGACGTCGAGTGTTCCTTTCTTCGCAGACGTAACACCCACGTGTCGGCACGAACAGACACGTGGAAACACGTGGACGGACAGAACATATATATATATATAGGGTGTTCAAAAATTCGCAAATTAAAATAATGTAGTAAAAAAATTCTTGAAAAGTTAAGTTAAAAAGTTATTTTTAAATTTTTTAGCAGTAGTTTTTGAGCTAAGCTTTCAAATATGACCATCTACAAGCTATATTTAGACGGCCATTTTAAGTTATGCGTATAGTGGAAAGTACAGCCTTGTGCAAAAGTATTAGGCATCCTTATTATTATAGTTATATCCGACATCTTAGCATTTATTCTTTTGTCAGTGATTCGTTGGATGGTATGTTTATTCTAAAATGTAAACACAGATATAGTTTCAATAAAGTAATAAATGATAGAGATCAATTAAGAATATTTATATCTTTTCAATGAAGTATTATTCTCTATTGTCGGTGTTCGTAATGAAAATATATGCGTCAGTTTCATATTCTACTGCTCATCATATTTTTGAAAATTTAGTCTTTTTCTGTAAATAATGCCTAAAATATGCCCAAAAGCGCTTGCTGATTCAACTTTTACGAACAGGACAAATCTCAGTTTGAAAGAGCCCAAAGAGTTAAATGTTCGCATGGACTAAAGCTAAGCGTGGACCTACTAAATACTGATAAAAGCAATAAATATTGACTAATTAAAAGTTATATAGTTTTATTTTTATTTGCTTTTACCACAATTTAAAATATCTTAATAGTTACAAGGTGCCTAATACTTTTGCACAAGGCTGTATATTAGTGAACGCACAGTTTAGCGTGTTCACTAATGTATTCAGAGGTGACTATCTGGATGTAGTCTGTAATTGGCCAGATTTAAATTCTTACAGCCTAAAATGAGGTAATTTGGATAGATTAGCAAAAAATCTCAAATTGTACAAATGAGGTATAATGCAAAGTTATATGTTATTGATACAATAGTGTATGTTTTGTATGTTCGATTGATATATGATCTCAATTTTTTGTAGAATTTGAAAATTTTTGTTAATCTAACCTAATTACTCCGCTTTACTCTATCTCAATTACAATTCGAAATTTTTATATCTTAAAAACTACCGCTTAAAATAAAAATGTACAAATAATTATATTACTTAATTTTTTGAGAATATTGATTCAGAAATATCCTAGACATAAATGTATGGAGATCTATACGATTTACAAATATGATAAGGAAGACTAAAGAAAGTTGATATAAATGTATAAATAGCTACTGAGAAAGTGTGAATAAAAGTAGTCACTACTCGTTCGACAACTCGTTTCAGCTAACACGAGTGATGTTTCTGATCATTACTATACAGGGTGTCCGGAAAATCGAGGTCAATACTTCGGGAAGTGATTCGAGAGACAAAAAGGAGGAAAAAAGTTACACGGAAAAAAAATTGATTGAATTACCTGGAATCTGGCTATAATGTCCTGATTATTTGGTGAAAAATGAACGATCTAAAATTTTCATTAATACAACCAACCAAATTTGGTTATTTACATTCTGTTTAATATAATCAGACAAATTTAGTGGCATGCATTCTAATTACAGCAACCAGATAACATATGGTTACGTCCTGGTTAAAACGATCAAATTAGTAATTGTAATATCGTGATATATATTATTAACATAACTAGAGATTTTTCATTCGATGAACAACAATCTGGTACGAAAGAAGGAAAAAATTTTTTCTAGGTTAGATTATTGGTTTAATCTTACATTTTTTATTAGGTATAGTTAGACAAATAACACATATAAATAAATTACAGCGCTTAAATCCAGCACTTTAATCCGATGTCTTCTGATTCATTTTTGGTACACGAAAAACTTTTGCACAATTTATACCATTCAACCGTCAACGAAGACCATTCAACTGATGGTTGAGAAGATGCCAAGATGGCTACCAAACGCAATCATTAAGAAACAAAATGTGTAACCAATTTTTTTTCGCTTACAAGATCTAAACTAGATGTTGGTGTTGCATCTAAATATTGTGGTTATGAATACCAGATCTTTTATCATAATTGTGATAATCAGATATTTGGATATTATTACTACATACGCACTAACCAAATTCTAACTATTATCATATCTAAATGATTTGATTACGTAACTTTAATTACAATAATCAGAAATTCTCTTTACTTCTACCAAAATTTGCTTAACCAAATATATCATATTAATTCAACTATGATTGTTTTTTCCGTGTATATAAACATAGGTCCGGAAATAAGTCCGAATTATAATACACTTTTATGTCAAAAAATTAAAATTTATTTTTCATAATTACAATCACAATTTATTTCACGGTGTTTCAACATAAATAACTACATGTTTTATTTTTAAATTTTTCTCAAATTGTTCAAGTACTTTTTCTTCCGTAACAACATCTACTCTGCCCTCACTTGCTCTCTTTTTTAATGTACGAAATTCTCTCGAGGTTCTGTCTACATTTTGGAGTGCCCTTCTTATACTAGACGTATACCACGTATAGTATGTAGAACAACAACCTTTAACTCAGTTTTCTATTGTTCCTTATTTCTTCGAATCCATGGATTATTATTCTTTGTCTTAAGTTAGTAATATTACTATATGAGCGCATTTCAACACTTCTGGCACATAATAACATGAAAAACAAAAAAAAAGCAATGGGAAACTGAGTTGAAGGTTGTTGTTTGAAGTATTCATCTCGATTTTTCAGACACCCTGTATATCGATAGAAAATTGTTTAAGTTCTTGGCACATAATCAAGTCTTTCAGGTTTTAATAATTATCTCTATCAACATTTATCGACTTGTCCCTCAGAAAAACGCTATCTATTTCTTTTAATGTGCATTTTTGTGTACGTTTTCCTCGGTAGTTATTAAAAGACAGTATAGTTATATAGTCAGAACATCTCAATTGAAAACCTTATCACAACAGTAGGCTAACCCACATTCTGTAAAAACCATAAAAAATGAATGGATTATGGTTACGTTATGGCTTAATCCGTGTTCTTAATTTTTGTTTCAATAAGGTCTTCAATTGTGCACAAATTAAAAAATAGAAAATTATAAATGCAAAATTTACCTATCCGGAGGTCCCGTATCTCGCAGGATAGTCGGGTTTAACCTTGAGGTGGCGGAAGGTGGGGGTGTAGGTGGCGATGCCTCCTCGTCGTCCTCTTCGTCCGTTCCCTCGCCATCCTCGTCCTCCTTCGCAGCGGGCGCGCAGCCCCTCTCGCTAGGACTAATAGGACCATCCTCGTCGACGCAATCGCCCTCCTCGCCTTGGAGGTCCGTACCGGGCGCAGAGCCTTCGACGCCGTCCTCCCCTGAAACAAATAAGTAAAATAGCGGATTAGATCAATCGTAATTTAACAAAAAAAATAGCTACTCCATTAACATGCCACATCTCATAAAATAACGACATGCTGCTACGATGACTATTTCAGTGATGTCTTTTGTCACATGTATAACGGAATATAAGTAGTTATGTCGCCTTGGCAATCTAGATATCTCATTGACTTATCGGCAAACGTTCTATTACACTTGCAGATAAGATGTTGAACTTGAAAAATACGATATACACGGCTGTATCGTTACTAGGAGGAAAATACTCTCTGTCAGTATAATCTCGTGTGACAAGCAAGCAAACTTGTATTGCAGGATATACTTATGTATTGCCAAGCAACTTAGAAATCAAAAAATCGGACACAAATACGTATCAGTTGACGACATCGTGTATCGTCTTTTCTTGGCGGAGATCGTTGATGTAGGACGCGAATCAAATCCTTCTGTCACCCGCCGTATCTTGATAGAAGAGCAGAGAAGAACGTACGACCTAAGAGTGGAGATACTGAGAAATGACGAAGCTAAGTACCTGGGAGTGATATAAAGGTTTAGATGGCGAGTAACACAATGGCACTATCGGTTCATTTATCAGCCTTTCGCGACGACAGCGACGACGACGACGACGACGACGACGATGGCGACGACGACAACGACGAATACGACGCCCAAGAGGGAGAGGAAGAAAGAGAAAATGCGAGCTATGTCGGATACGTCGACGTCGTCGACGACGAGGTATTGTGTGGCGGGACAAGGAGTTCCATCATCTGCATTATGAGTTTTAATCAAATCGTTTCCATTTGAACCCTTGGTAATGAACGGCGGACCTGTCGCTTTGCGACTATGCAAAGAACATAACCTGATCTAAGATCAATAAACATTTATGGAAGGAAATTACGTGTTGCGTAAATTTTATCCAGAAATTCCACATCGTGTCGTATCTGATAAGTCTAACCATGTATTCATGATTGAAATATGAATCACGCATGCATTAGAACGTCTCATTACATTACTATTGTACGGTTGTCTAACGAAGATAAGTTACATTTGATAGACCTGCACACGTGAACACTTAGCTGCCAACGCGGAATCTTCCTGGTCGCCATCTTGCTCCCGACATATCCTCTCTGAAGAAGGGAGTGCCGTGTCCTCGGTCGCGAGCAATCGCCAAGCAAAGCGAGAGCAGGGCGAGAGCGGAAGATGGTCAGCTCACCTCCCCTCATAGAGGGTGGGGACAACCAGGAGCACCGTCCTACTTTGCCGAGTGACCAACCAAACGATCGTTTGTTCGCGGACAGGCCACGGAAGAGGGAGAGAAAGGAGATCGCACATTGATCCGCGGGTGCATCAGCAACTAATTACGCAGATTTATGTCCCCATTGTCCATTGTCTCTCTACCGGGAGCGATTCTCTGGTGCCCCGGCGCGGACCATTCGATGGAAGCGACTGGCCGGCCGATCCGGTTGGGACCAGCCGTACGTAGGACAGTGAGAAGGTGCACGACTACGGAGAGAACGACGGGGCGACGACGAGAGGAGATAAAAGGAGGACCTCTCGGAGGATCGCTCAGATCCAGGCGCGTATCGAAGAGGGGAATGCGAGAAGTCGAGGAACCAAGCGGGCGGACCACCGGCGGACAGCCCCGCCCGCTACGAGCGTGGTCCGTCTTCTACCCTTCCGGGGCCCCCCTTCGGCTGCTCGATCGCAAATCCGTGGAATCTATTTGTGTGCATTCTATCCCGTTCATTTCTATCCCTCCCCACCCACTCATATCACTTGTCCATAATAGGGTGGATTCGAAGAGGTATTGTTTCGAAATTTCAATCGCGGACCGTCAGCACTGCACCATCTTCATCTCCAGCCAGAGATTTCAACGAGCGTTATTACTCCGTTTCCGGAAGCAGCGGATGGCGTTTTAATACGGTCTTTATACGTATACGTGTGCGACAATTACATCAGTAGAATTATCATTCGTAAGCATTTTTGTCAGGAAAACAAAACCCTTTACTTATTATAATTGATTTAATCAATTTAATACTTTGTTTAACTTTTAAAGACGGAAAAACCACTATAATGACACTGAAACAGTATCATATTTCGAGACGAGAAATACGACGAAATAATGAATTATAATAATTGTTATAATTTACTATTTCGTTGTATTTCTTGTCTCAAAATGATGTTCTATCTCATAATAAATTAGAATAAACCTTACTTAAGGAAAAGCTTTCAAAAAACGAACCTTTTCCACCCTCTAAAGATTAATTTGTTTAAAAGAAATAAAATATATTCGGACTACTTGTTCATTATATTATATGATATTTTATTATATTTATTATATTTTATACACTGTTACATTTGTTTTAACTGCTTATTATAACGAAGTCACGGGATTTTGATAATTTAGTGAAATACCGACTCAGTCGTAATAACAAGGGTCACCGATGGCGACTCGAAAGTATTCCGGCGATCGGGATCGATCGGATGTCGATGTCGGGCTCAGTAGGATGCAAATGCTCGCACGAGTGCAGTTCGTGCGGGGCTATTGGCAGGCCGCTAACAAGGACCGCACCGGGTTGTGCATCCCGGACATAGTCTGCCGGTAAAGATACGCTTCGAGAACGAGGAGCGTGGCGTACCGAGCTTAAAAGCGGCCGAGTCTTGACACTCGGCGAGATGCTACCGGCCGATATCCGGCTCCTCCTGTCCTTGACTCACCCGAACCGCTGCACGTTAGAAAAGAAGCGCGCAGTGTATTAGCGGCCTGTGCTATGCCGAGAGCGGATCGTGCTATCTACGATGGCGATGGTTCTGCGCCAATAGCCCGCCTACGACTCTTGGTCCAGAACAATAATTAGTCTTATCGGCGAAGTATCCACTTTCAAACCCGTTACGATCTCTGCTTGACTTTTCTGCACGTTCTCTCTCTCTCTCTCTCTCTCTCTCTCTCTCTCTCTCTC
>NW_017280397.1:250401-252981 GCF_001594065.2 Cyphomyrmex costatus | reverse complement strand
TTCTCTTGCTCTCTGTCTCTCTCTCTCTCTCTCTCTCTCTCTCTCTCTCTCTCTCTCTCTCTCTCTCTCTCTCTCCCCCTTCTTTTACAAATGTATGTCGCTGTGCATTCCCTATCTTCCCCTCTCGTCCCTTTTGTCGTGTCTCTTTACGGCAAACCTGCGCACGAGTTACGGATATAGATAGCAGACACCTGCATATATTGGCGTACACATGTTGGCGATGTACCAAGGACTAACTGGTATTGGTACCGCGACAGTATTAGCTGTCCTGTCCGCTAGTCGTAAGGATCTAGTCGTAAGACTCGAGCAACTGAGCTAGTCACGCTCGCTATTCGTATGGACGATCGGCAGTTGCTAATTGCTGATAAATCCCGAGCCTTTATATGCGAAGCTTTGATCGAGTATTGTGAAAGAAAACTATGGCTTTAATTAATTGTGTTAACATCACGGAGAAATATTAATAATTTTTAATGCATACAAATAAATTCCATTGTCGCAAATTATAAAAAAAAATTGTAATCTATCAAAAGAATATCAAGAACGATAAAATAAAATAAAATTTGCGATAAAAATATTATTTGTATTTCGTTTTATTTTATACGCAAACCGTAATTTATTTAATAATGTTTATCGAATAGAAAGATATTTCATCAGCAAATAGAAATATTATTTAATTTATGTAACTATCTAGATTTTAACAAGAAGACTTTATTGAACTAAGCTGGATTTTAATGCTTAATTAAATAACATTTCAATGTAAATTTATTTTCATATCCAGTTACGTAATCTGCGTGTCAAAATAATTATCGGTCTTGAAACGCAACCTTAAACTAAAACTAATAACAAATTAAAACAAATTGAAACAACTTGACAAATAATTTAATGATATACAATATATGTAGTTAATGCTGTAATAATAAACATCTTATAAAGCTGTGTAATTACCTTATTGCAAAAAATATCTAGATTTAATGAGACAATCTAATGAGATATTTACTTTTGACACAAACTTTTACAATGCGATGTAATACAATGATTTTTAAAACCAAGAATAAAACTAATTATTTTCCGTCAATTTTCGAACGTATCCTTTTAAGGTCATTCTTCCGGAAAACGATTTGTCATTCTTAGACGTACGAAGGCGGAACGAGTCGCCAAGATGAAATGCGGTAAGCCTTACAAATGGCAGAACGAAAAATAAGGTGTTAAGACAAGGATCCTTTAGTGCATGTTCATAAATTGCGGCCATGAGTAAGGCGTAAATTTTAGCGTTCATAGGCATCCGCACTAGTGTCAGCTTGTGTACTTTAGTGATTTACGCGCAATCAACGCGCTAAATCAGTTAGGTTTGCTTGTAATTAGCATCCACGCCGAACATTCATCCGATAAGAAAATTTATAACACAAGGTGTCTGTTTAA
Source organism: Cyphomyrmex costatus (assembly GCF_001594065.2). Taxonomy (NCBI): domain Eukaryota; kingdom Metazoa; phylum Arthropoda; class Insecta; order Hymenoptera; family Formicidae; genus Cyphomyrmex; species Cyphomyrmex costatus. The sequence goes on along the minus strand of NW_017280397.1, from coordinate 251,562 downwards.
TTGTTTGCAAGAAATCTGATATGCAGAGCGGCAGCTTTTAAAGCGAGTAAGATAGCCGAGTGTTTCTTTTCTGTAAATATGATATACATTGTAAACATTACTTGATACGATTAAAATCATAAATATAGAAAAAAAATACAATATAAATGTAAAATTAAAATATTACAGAGTGTATCTTCAAAAAAATTATTAAAGTTATTAAAAATTCTCTCTCAAGTATTGATTGATGATCTAATTCATTATTGCGTAGACACAACGGCTAAATTATATCAATCGTTTTGGAATCTAAATAAAGTGTGGTGTGTATCACACAGAAAAAAATCTTTCTTTCAAAATAATTCTTTATATCTATCAATTCAATGTATTATACTAGACATTCACAATCAAGTGTGTGGGAGCTGCTACGTACATGAGCATCCGCCGGTCTTTACTCTGTCTCTCATTGTCAGACAGGCAGTCGGTGGATACCGGTAATTACATAACCATCGTGTTAGAATGTAGAGCTGCGTACATCAGAAAAGATCTTCGCGAGTGAGCCGCCCGACTTCATGGTGCACGAAGTTAATTTCTCGTCTCTTCCATGTCGGGACGGCCGAGCGAAGTTGCTGGGACGCCTTCCGAGACGGATCTTTGATAAGTAGTACTACTCGCGCACGGTTATCTCGGCGAATATCCCGGGGAGGCGCGGATCTTTCTATCCTCCTTCGTTCTCCCTCTCTCGGCAGCGCAGTGACGCCACGCCGGGGCAAGTAACCGGGTCGAACTTTAGCAACGTTCTGGCAATAAAACAGTACATAATAACAAGCCGGCGGCTGCGGCGGCAGGGAAGGAACAAAAGGAGAACCCGGAGGAGGACAGGAGAGGAGATGAATTTCTGATGCGAGAACCGTCGGAAGGCTGGCGGGGAGAGTGACAGGAGGCAGACGAAGAGACGAACGGATGGACAGGCAGACAGACGGACGAACGGACGGGCGGACAGAAGGACGAAGAGGGACGGCGAGAAGAGGGAGGCCTCGCATTGTGATTCTCTCGCGGTCTGCCAGAGAGTGACTGACGGGTGAATCCGTTTTCTCCTTCCTCCGCGTCTCTTCCTCTCTCCCTCGCGCGTGCCTTCTGTCCTTCTTTCCGTGTCTCTTTCGCTTCCCCCTCCCCCTCCCCCTC
>NW_017280397.1:238731-250191 GCF_001594065.2 Cyphomyrmex costatus | reverse complement strand
CCCCCTCCCCCTCCTCCTCCTCCTCCCCCGCGCGCACTCCTCCGCGATTTCTCCTTCTCTCGAAGCAACCGGCTTTGAAAGCCTCATACTCAATCCGTATTCGAGAGATACAAGACGTTGATTTACGACTTCCTCAAGTGATGATCCAGATTTTTCAGATCGATCGGGAGGGTCGTGTTCCGAGCCCAAAAGAATATCATTCTTGTTTGAGAGAGCAAGGACGATTATAAGATATTCTCTCTCTCTCTCTCTCTCTTAGAGTAATGTGTATTTTAAATACACTTGTAAATAAACTAATTAACAATTTTTTTGTGAAATACAGCAATATAGCTGATCAGAGCACAATTTTTTCTAGTCCGATGTTCATGCATAATAATATTTAAAATATCAAAAACTGTTGTTACATATACGTTCGAATCTTAATTTATTAAACCTCACACTGTTTGCATACATTAAAAAAATAAGATGATGCTAGAAATCGTTATTCAATGTAAATTTATTCGAATGACAAAGGCTGTACGATTCTAACTTAAAAAGAAAAATTTGCACCTTTAATGAAGATTAAACTTCCAACTACGAGTATTCACTCTTAATATCGCTCCAAGAAGATGCATCAAGGAACATCTGAGAAATTAGATCAATGCACTTGGTATCGAGGACCACAAACAGACTTCTTTAGCATTCGATCCCTTCAGACTCATTTTACTTTCTTTTTTTTTCTTTTTCATTTTAGCCCTCGATCTTAAGTCCCTCGAATGTCAGGTGGTCAGATTCGTGACTCACTTAGGTGTTCTTTAGGACGACGTGAACAGAACAAGACGACAGGCTCCAACCGAAGACGGAGTACCTTCCTACCGTTGTCTACCTGACTGATTGACTGATGAGGCGACTGTTATCCTAAGTCAACACTCACTCCATCAGTCTGTCGAATTTTCCCTTCCACTACGAACCATTGCTGCGTTCCTTCGCTGCTACTCACGCCATCGTAAACGATGTACTCCGATTAGATTCCACAATACACCTATATGTATAATTCTCGAGGTGACCCATCAAAAGAAATTGCTAATGAGTCTAATGACATTGATGACTCGCGTCTATTAGAAATGTAAGTAGAAAAGTGTAATTTTTTAGAATTAGGATAAAGGTCCAAGTAAATGAGATACCAATACTAGAAATAATTTTAAAAAGCAGTATTTTTTTAACCCAAGTATCAATTTTGGAATCAATATCATTTTGAATCTAATTCTCCTGACTGTGATGAAATTTATTCTATGTATGTACATACTGAAATTTTAATGTAGAAACTCTACTACTCTACCGGGAGTACATCAGTATTTCTTTAAGACTCGGTTTTTCATTTTCTGGTTAATTTGTCGTTAAGTTGTGTTCATTTTCACCAATGTATTATAGATTAATATTAATTTTGGTTCAATTTACACTTCATTATTTTTTAATTTTTAGAACTAGAAAAAAAATAAAGAGTAGGTAAGTTAAACTGAGCTTAAAATTAATCTACATTGATAGCAACGGATATTAATAAGATAATTATATATAAATTGTATTTTTTTCTAGTTGTAGTTGTCACTAAATTGGTGGTTTTGTAATGAGTAATTTTTGTAGTCACTATACTATCAAATCACTAGTGATTAATCTTAGATAGAAAAACATAGTTTCAACATCATCAGGTTATTGAAATTGAATTTAAATTACAAGTTTTAATAAAAGTAATTAAAAAAACTGAACCTTATGCCCATTTCCATCAAGGTACACGTATTAGATTAATTTTAATCTCGATTCAACACTTACTCTTCATCTTTTTCTAATTCTCAAAAAGATGCACATTAAGTGAACTAAGAATAAAGTCAATTACATTGGTGGGAACAGACATTAATCAGGTAAAATTTCTGATCAATTTGTCACATACGCATTAAATATGTATACAGGAATGCGTAAAGATCATCGGTTAACCATTTAAAAAGCGATCAACGAATGCAGTGTCACGCTGTGGGGTCCATTGAAAGCGGAATCCGCATAGAGCGTACTCTCCTTCAATTTTCCACGGATATTCCGAAGTCGCGGCACTTGGACACGCCTCGTTCAATCTCGCGCGATCGACAAGGGCTGTGAAAACCCCGAATCCGCGTCGCCCGATTGCTTTTCCCTGCTGCCGTCGCCTTCTCTACGTGTACTCGAAATCTTTCCCCGTTCTTCTTCTCTCTCTCTTTCTCGCGCGTCCGCCTTCCAGCCTCCCTTTCAAGTTGCCCCCCGCCTTGAAATACCGAGCTCGAAGATCTTGGATTTCCGGGGCCGGTGTTTCTGCTGCGAAATTGTCGTGCTGCCTCGTAACAAAATCGCGCGAGCTGCCGCGAATATTACGCGCCGCAATCCACGGAGCTTCGTTCGCGCTTTTCATTTCGTTTCAACCGGGAGCTACGAAATCTGACGTCTATAGGACGCCTGCCTATGCGCGACTTCAACTGCGGTATCCATTGATTCGACTGGCGCTCGTCATGAACCAAAGCTAGTCTCAGACAATAGTCTCTAGACGAAAATCTCGGTAGCTTCGATTGTCGTCTTCCCGATGGTTGGTAATCATTCAGCGAACTTGTATCGTAATTTATTAAGATATACGTTGGCATCCCCCTCGCTTTGCCGCACAGCTTCACCTTATGCGACACGATATATTTTTCGACATTTCGACAAGAAGGGATCCACTTAACTTAGAATCGTATATTTATTACCTAACCCACCTAATCCTGAGAAATATACTTATCAATCTTACGTGAATAATATCATACGGTGAATAAGGAGCAATGCCGAAGAGATATCTACTGTGGCAATAGAGTCTGCCTAACTGCACGCGTAAGCGCGTGGCGATAAATTACCACGGCGGGGGTGAAAACATCGCACAACCGAGTGATTATTTATCGTAGAGGCCGATCGTGAGGACTTTATCACCCTGTTGGCGATCATTCCCGCACTACATCGCTCGCGCTCTCATCGAATGATAGCAGGTTACTCTGCATGTGCATCGCGCACATAAACTGTTAAATTAAAGTCGATCCTTTCGTTGATCCACACTGTTGATAGGTTCCCCATTAATAGCTCGTAATTTACTATTGCCGATCGTAGCATAATGGCTAATTAACATTTGCGAGATTAACACTTCCGCGTATAATTTTATCAGTGATATTGTCGTATCTCGGTTTGATTAAAAATATTTCAGCATAAATTGTGTACAAAATAATATATCGTGCATGAGGAACGGCAGTATTTGCAAGACAAATTAGAGAGTTATTATTATTTAAAGCTTTTTTTGTTAAGATAATTAACAATTGTAATTCTTCTATCACGATAGTTTTTGATTTACTCTTAACGACGGAGATAGTGAATATGTTCAACGATAATTTATTTTACTACTGAATGTGAATACAAAAATTTGAGAATTACATCGAATAGATACAATTTTATTTTACATAAATAATTTTGATTCCGCATCGAGTTAATTTTACCGTTTGTGACACAGAGAAAAATTAATATAAATTAATATAGATTGTGGCGTCGAGTGGCTCACCGCTCAGTGCGATTGACTCGCGATATGTAGACCCGAGTTCAATCCCACGTGCGCCCAAACGCGATTTTTCGCGTTTAATGAGCCAAAAAATGGCTCCACCTGGTGATCAAAAGATCTATGATCATCAGCGCCGTTCGGATTCGGCGTTAAACTGTAGGTCCTATACATCAGTATACATATCAGTTATAGATATTTGTCTCTAATATCTGACTGAGGTAGGATTCTGTGGATCAATCACCCACAAATCCGAAAAAACAATCTGATTCGAGAAACGAATATAGGCCTCGGACAAAAGAGGAAGAAGAGGCCTATAGACGTCCTATGCTCCACATAAGGAGATAAAAGGAGTCGTATCGTATCGTAATATAGATTATATAATTAGGTGAAGCAGTTTCATCGTTACATGCAATTCAGTGAAATTCCATCGGAATAAAACTCGATCACTCCTTCAACATACGTTTTCTCTCGGCGTATACGCTAAATCCAATTTATGCGCGTATGCGACAAGGGTGAGCGCGCGCGGCTCGATTCGTGTATTAATTCGTTCTGGCGTGGATGCGGATTGTCCGCGCGCGATTAGACGTCGCGCCAACGTCGCAGTAGCGCGTTAGAAATGTACGAGATCCGGGATGATGAGTGACCCGATCTGAAGGGGAGGGACACAAACGAGCGGCGGGGTATAACCGAGCAAAGACATTTCGGCTTGACGGTGAGTGATGGACAGGGGAGGTCCGGGCGACGCAAGAGTTGTGCCTCGCGAAAAAAAGGTTGGCGTTTTGGCAAGGCATACCACTCGCTGCTCGAACGCGTGTACGAGTTATTAACGTTCATATTTTAGTGACAGTCCTTGCGTAGTGTGTATCATGCACGGAGGAAAGGCTCCTCGACACACGGCGAATAACCTGCTGCCTAAAAGATATTTTTCGACGTTGTGTCAGTCTACGTTTCCTCCTCGTCTCTTCGGAGAGACGTTAATCTTTGTAGCATCTCTTTCTCTCTCTCTCTCTCTCTCTCTCTCTCTCTCTCTCTCTCTCTCTGCCCCTCTTTCGAATGCAATGATTAAAAGTATCCACAAATTGTACATAATATGTATCTAGCGATTATTTTTGGAACTGTTGCATAATATGCGAAAATAACTAACGCAAGAGGTGTGCTATTATATACGTATTGTTAATCTCTTGAAGAATTCGAAGACACGTTTATTCGTCTGCTATTAAATGAAGCATCTGACAAGGCAACGATACAAATTATCTTGTTACATTAGCAAAACAAGAGAATTAAAATTGAAAATGCTTAAATCAGCCAAGTATAAATTCGAATTTTCAAAATTTTGTCACACTCAAATATAGATGCGGATAAAAGCGTATTAAACGATCTCTTATTTTTACGCCTGACATATCGATGTTCGATCCAATGGATCAAATGTGACGAGCATCGCCTCGCTTTCACTCGAGAAAAATATATTTATAATGGAGTCGGAGCGCGAAGTCAATTCACGAAATTTTAGAACACGCTGTGTCCGCTGCTCGATTTAAAGGGACGAAAGACCTCCTCCCCTCTGGTCTCTCACGTCAATCGCGTCTCGATCGCAAAAAAAGTCACCGGTTAAGTGGCACTCGTTCGTCTCGAAACTGGTCTCGAACATCGCCGCGATAAATTTAATGCGGCCGCGCGAAATAATTTACGACGCGGCCCGAAATATAGCAGACCGATCGAGCTAATCGTCTCGCGCGTTCTTCGTGGAATGGTATTAATGCTCGCGCGCACACGGAGGCGCCGAAGATGCGTCCGTTGATGCAGGTACGACGACTGAATGATGGATGGACGGTGTGCACGTCCGGTAAGACCAACCAACCGACCGACCGACCGTTCGTTCGTCCGTCCGTCCGTCCGTCCAATCGCGCAACAGGCGACAGTGATGATCGATGCGTCGCTGCTCCCGCTGCTCAGGAAGGCGAAATCCGCGAACTCGTTTCGCTCTTCGTTAGTAGCATCCGTCCCCACGGCGTTTTGCATTAGGCGAAAGTCGGGATCCGTGAGGAGTGCGATTAATATCCCGAACTGGAGGATCGCGCGACGCGCGTTTATTTCTCTCTTTAACCCTTAACGTTGACGCACAACGTCCCAACGTCGCGCGGCTTTATCGTGATATATTACCATCGAGAACGGAAATTAACGGATTTTTCCAAGCTGAAAATATCGCCGGTTCGGGGCGCGGATAAGATGATTTGGAAGATTGATTCTTGTCATCTTACATGCCCGTGTGTAAAAATATAATATAAATGTTGCATTGTTTTTCGCGCTCTATGTATCATATATAATCACGACAGTTTATGAAATGCAGAAATTAGAAAGATAAGTGATACGTAACTAAAAAATATTTCTTATACGATCTTGCTTTTTGTAAAATAAAAGAGAGGTAAAATAATACTAAATAATACTAAAATTAGAAATAGGATCGTTTATTTAAATAAATCAACTAAATGCGAGAAAGCGTTAATACGGTCACAAAGTTAGATATTACACTAATACATACATATATATATATTTTTTTAAATAGCTGAAAAATCCTTAGCTTTTACAGGATAGGAAAGCTTCCATAGTGAAAACCATGTCGTATTTTGAGACAAGGAATACATGAATAAAATGATTAATTATACAAAAATTTATTCAAGAAAAACTGTAAAAGATTTTAAAAATATAAATCCGTATAAGAGTAATGATGGATCTCGTAAAGAGGAATAAACGGATGTGTAATGAAAATTATTTTTACCGTATTCTTTTCCGGATAATGTTAATCTTGTTAATTTTGTCGCTCTTTTAGACCGCAATCTACAATAATTTAATCAAACCATTTTCGCGCAGTAGTCACGCGCGAATAAAATCGTCGCGACTGTCGCGGAGACGAGAAATAGAATTTCATATGGATTCGATTCTTTCTTTCGTCCGCTGGCCCTTCGCGCGCAATTCTGACGGCGCGCGTCTTGAACCGGACGTGGCCCGAAGAGAGAAGCCGTGCAAGCGCAGAACGACGAGGCCGCCGCGAAGAACGGGGGCGGGAGGAAGGTGACAGGAGGACGCCTTCATCACGATATCCGTCACTCTTCTCTTCCCCCCTCGTTCGTCACCCTGCTACCTCCCTCTCATTCCTTCTCTCTCTCTCTCTCTCTCTCTCTCTCTTCCCATCTCCCTGTCGTGCCGCTCGGTGCCTTCTCGCCCTCCGCCGCTCTTTCTTGCGCTTTCCGTCACGCTGCCTTTCGAAGTGTCAGTCCTGTTACCGACTGCCGGAGCGGAGGCCGTGACAACAATAATTGTCAGCGAAGTAACATCTCTCAAGCATCGCGAGGAAGAGAAAGAGGATGAAGGTGGCGGGGCGGTGGGCGCGGAGCGGGAGCGCGAGGAAGGAGAAAGGGCCGACTGGCCTATTTATAGAACCGGCAACAAACATAGAGCAGCTGGTGTCGATCCGTCCGGTTATCGCCGCGTTTACACAGCCCCTGTCATATCCTCTCGCGAAGTGGCGTTGCGACCGCGCGCGAACCACGAATATTATCCCCTTCTTTCCGGGTACTACGGAAGTACAAAGAGCGAACTGTAAGCGAATTGTACAATTTCTCTCTATTCGTATGAAAAAATCAAGATTGACGCTTGCATCGTACGAATTTAATTTCCGCCAACTGTTAAAATCGGTTAACGCCACGCGAGTATGCATATGGAAGACATATGTTGTTGGCGACTGCAAAAAAAAACGTTTAAATAACACAGGCAGCCTTTCTCGATAATAAACCTATTTTGACGATGAAAGAATCGCATTATAATTGTAATCAGATGACAAATCATTTTTAGCGCTTCAATTTAGATGTATATTATTATTAATTGTTACAATATTTTCAATTAGACAAGACGTTATACAATTTCTAAAGTAAGATTATATAAATGTTTATTTTACCGTGGCGTTTGTATTAAAATATCGCTGATGACACAAAATCTTCACGCGTATAAAATAAACTAATAAACGATAATCCTCACGTGAGAGTGGGATTAACAAAAATTCATACGGAAAGTATCGCTTTATTTTCGCGAGGACATTGAAATGCAGCTATCACGCAGTTGGAAAGTGTAACATAAGACGTATGTAGATCAACGACGTGGCCTCTCCGATCGCCGTCACGGCCCGAAATAAAAACTTCCGTGACGAACGTTCAACGTGAGATGCAATTGGCGAAGCGAGCAGCGGGCGCATCCGGCGCATTTCTGACGGGCAGAAAGAAAATAAGGCGCACGACCAGTTCGCGTCTTAATCCTAAAGAAGAGTGGATATGTCTCTCGTGAAACGGCTACTCCGTCGTCGTCCGTCCGTTGTCGTCGTCGTCGTCCGTCCGTTGTCGTCGTCGTCGTCGTCGCCGTCGCCGTCGAAGCGAGCGGACAAGAAAGAGGGAGGAAGCCAGTCCCGAAATAGGCTGGCGAGCCGCGCGAATGAGCGAACGGCCGACTCACCGATCCGTCCTAATAAATATTATGTCAACGTAAATAAGTGCGATGCCACGTGGTACTCCGCCGCGAGTGCTCGACGAGCGGCCGGAGAAGAAGGTGGAGAACGGCGCGGCGGCGCACCGACAGAGTCGATCTGTCGCCCGGATGACGAACGGCTGATGTACAGAAGGACAGGTGCGCCTCTCGATCTTTTCTCTCCTCCCCTCTGCCGTGCGCGACTGCTCGCCGTTCGTCTTCTCGTGCCTCGCTCTCCTTAACTTCGTCTTCCCGCCGCCGCGCCGTGGCCGAATCACGTTCTTGCGCCCCGAACGTCGCTCGCGCGTTCGTTTCGCCTTGACGGCTCGCTTGGGAGCCGCGCGAGTGATTTCGTATATGATGTTGCACGTAAACGCGCGAAAGGCAGATGTTATTTGAACGTTTTCTCACGACCGTATCGAATCGGAAGAAAAAAAGGGGGAGGGGAGTACTTGCGTTTGCTGCCAGCGCGGCAGTTGAGATTTCAGGATCTCGCCATCTGCGTTATCTGGTTATCGCTTTTTATCTGAATCAATCAAAGCGGATATCAGTAATTAATGCGCGCATTCCTGTTATATAATTTATACACACGAATTCCCAAGATTCCTCACGTACAGCTCCGTTACGGATTAGTGTGAATGGAAATTAGAGAAACGTTCTTGTCGTACGAGTAACGGATGGATGACACGGACGGCAGGTGCATCTCTCAATCTTCTTCTCTCTCACGCGGCCGACCTCAGTTAATTCACGTCCAACGACAAGCTTCGATTCCTCAACGCAAATAACTCGCGCCTTAACTCGCACTTAGTATCTCGTAACCCGACATTTTGTAAGCGCGTTTCTAATAGCGACAGCGATTATTTTTAGTCTTGATGTGCGCGCAAACGACTCTCGTTCGAATGGAATATCATCGTTGCACAGGGAGCGCATTGTACCTTTGTCATCCTCTCGAGAACGTCGAGCACCCGACGTCTTCGTGCACGAACCGAAGAGCCGACGGATGTCACTTGTACGTAAACTGGATACTTTAAAGTTACGACGCCCGTTTAACTTTTGGCATCGTCGTGTACGCCATTCCGTTTTTCCGCTAGGTCTGCTTTCCGCAACCATATGGCGAGAGAGTTATTTACACCGTACGTCGTGTCCCTCAAAGTCTATAAGTCACTTTGGTAATTCTTACGTCGCGGAAGACTTAGGGTAATGTCACTTCATCGGCGGACAGCCGCCTAAATATAGTCCTATTAATATGCCGCGAATTGCGATTTACGAACCGCTACCAACTATCATCCCGATGGTCCGTGCGATGAATCACAATTCAAACGGTGACGAGGGAAGCGACCTAAAATTTGCCGCGCCGTTATAAAACTTGTCGTCAGTTCGTTGATATTATACCACAAAATGTTGCTACGATAGTCTTGATAGATTCACATTTCTCAGTTCTTTAAATAGAAATAGTACAAAGATCTCAGCACGCACTAATCTAATTTACGATAAATAATTGTATCGTAGCAAGATTCGTACAGAATTATAGAATAAAGCAATATATATGTAGCCCGCATTTGTGCATCCGAAATCTTCAACACTTCATCCGCTCATTATTACGTTACTACTTTTGCACGATAATAATCTGAAATTCCTCTGCCGGAGAATTCCTCTGTAGCTAAATGTGAAAAATATGGAGAATACATATCACCACGTTTTTCCTGTTACCCAAACATTGCCGGTGTACTGTGTAACATGTATTTTAAACTAAACGAACTGCGTACACCTCCTGCCCCCAGTACGCCAGACATTCGGCAGTATGTGCAGTTGGAAACGTCGGGGAAAGTTAGAGGAGTAGAGTTCGCTGAGGGAAATACGCGGCAGAGAGGGCGAAAGGAGGTGATGGCCAGGAGGTAGAGAGGAGGTGGCAGTCAGTCAGTCACTCAGTCCTCCGTCGCTCGAAGCCAGAGCAGTTCCAGCGTAGTCGTAAGGGGGCCGAGACCGAGGTTGGAACAGATTTATGCGACACACATGCGGCAAGGCGTATAACTCACTCGCTCGCCCATAATATCCACCCCCCGGGCCCCGCCGAATCCCACTCTGCCCCTTTTCCTGGCCCCCAAAGGCATCCAGATGAGAGACAGACGCACCAATACTGTTGTCGAACGAGACCGACGTGGCGATATTTATTACGTATCGGGATTATGTTACCTCGGTGGTTTCCGCCGTGAAGGGGCCCCAAGCGTTCTGAAATCGCGCGAAAAACGATTGCGTTCGGAAAGATCTAGAAATGCACTCTAAACTCCAAAAGTGTTCCGCTGTATATACCACATACCGCAAAATCCAGGTTTACCATCCCTTTGAATACACCCGTTTTAAATTGTAGATGTTAAGAATCTTAATTCGGTCATCTAAATATAATAGTAAGCAATTGATACTGAAATACAAATGCAACAATTTAATCTCGAGTAAAGAATCGATTGTTCCATTGGAAACAAAGACGACGTTAATCAGATGGTAAACAGGTCAATCAGTTTAATAAAAGAGCTATTACTGAACAACCACATTTTGAACCACATTTCGCGTCGAGATTTGGAATGTCGCTATATCTTTAAATAATCACGTTGCTATTTTCGCCTGTTTCCTTGGCAACGAAACGTTCTGTCCAGAATCATCGATATCGCGGAAAAAGCTTTTTGCACGCGAATGCTCTCGTAAATCCCACGGACTTCTCGCTTTCGTCGGCTTAGCGTATATTCCCATAACGCGAATAAAAACGTCGGTGTAGCAGGATATGGTGGTCAGAAACGTTCGTAAATCGAGGAACCCGTTTGCGCGCGTACCGCACGAAAGGGACCAAGAGAAGCGGAGAGACGAAAAGAAACGGATGAAGAGAGAAAGAGAGAGAGAGAGAGAGAGAGAGAGAGAGAAGCGGTAAAAGAGAGTATCAAGGGGGGAAAGAAAGAAAGTCCTGTATATGGGGTTACCTATGTGCCCATACCGAGCCTAGTTAGTCTGGCATCGTACCACCTTTGTTTGTTCGCCCCACCGACGGGTATCGTCACGACCGTACGTACACAGAGAACCGGGCACGCAAATCCACGTAACGCACGCACACACGCACGCACGCATACACGCCCGCACGTACGACGTCCTACGCATACAACGTCCGACGCAGTAGCCGTAGCATTATATCGTGAGCACAGAAGTAATTTATAGTTGCAATAATTTATTGGGTACCATGGGGTTTATACTTGCCTGACGTGTAGCCATCCGTCACCGTCAGTGACGTCACCTCCCTCCACATAATGACTACCTACGCCCCTGACTCCTTCCCCCTCCGTACGATCCTGCCTCCTCCTCACGCTCCCCCCTATACGCCCCCCCCCCTCGAC
>NW_017280397.1:209818-238630 GCF_001594065.2 Cyphomyrmex costatus | reverse complement strand
TAACCGTCTCCCCCCCCCCGGCCTTGTATGTCTCGGTACTGAAGCGTGCACCCCTCTGCGTAACCAACCCCCACTTTCCTCACGCGGCCAACTAGAGCATTCGTCTAGTTATATTGTATACTTCCAGTTTGCTGGAATACGATATTGCTTGCCTGTATCGAAGGTAAGATAATGAGCGATGCGGGTCTAATGTGGTTAAAGGCGCACACGAACACCTGCGACTTCTACTACGCGATTAACGTTTGCTGATATACTATTTCCCACCTATGAGGAATTTACTCGCATGAGAACAAAAGTATAATAAATAATAAATTTTATCTTTATCCTTACCAGCCGTGCTCTACTTAATCGTTAAGAGTTCTTATCAAAGTATACATTTTTTTTTTAAGAAGCCAATTTTTAATTAACTATATCAATCAGTATTTGTAAAACGAGATTTTTTTTCGTAGGATAATTTCATATAGATATGATTGAATTTATATTTATATAAAAAATGTAATATGCAAAACATGTTATAAAAAAATTAATAAAGGAAAAATAGTTTCCTAATTAAACTTGCATGAATATACACGGATGATACATGACATTTCATATAGATAAAACGTATGTTCGAGTACAATTTGTGAATTTATTCGTACGTTGCTGTAGCGAAAAACAAAGAGGGAATAATCAAACGGTCAAATTGAACAGATTGATATAGATTGTTTGATAAAGCGATAAATAGAACAAAATTGTCCAAAAATTCGAGCGAAGGAACCGCTTTGAAAGGATCGTCATCTCAGCGGACTCGGCAATAACGATTTTTCACGAGAGGCAAAATCGCGGAGAAGCGCTCGTATATTCTCCGTGCAGCAGAAGTTCTGACGGACAGCGTCGAGTAAGACGGGATGACGTGAGGCCGCGATACGTCAAGCCTCCTCCTCCTCCTCCTCCCACATCGACCTTCCACCCGTGCCTCTTCACATTGCCTCTCACCTTCTTCGATTTCACGTACACGTAGCGCGAGCGCGAAAGTCGGCGTCGGTGGAAGTGTTGGTAGTGTCGTTGCTGCCATAGTAGTGGTGCCATCGCAGTCACCAGAGGCGCCTTCTGATGGCTGGCAGAGATGACGAGTTGGTCCAGAGCTAGATATGCTCGTCACGTTTCTGGCTCCTGAGAGGAACGACGGAGGTGGGAGTGAAGGAGGAGGAAGAGGAGGAGGTAGGCAGCGGCAGCAGCGGTGGGCACGCGGGCGACGGAGCGGCAGCGGTGACGGGCGGTGGTAGTGGTGGGAAGCTGAGGGTGCGAGTGGAAGTGACGTTGACGGGTGTTTGTCACTGTCCTCGGCAAATAATATCCAGCGCAGCCCGCTACACATTCACCCCACCGCCTCCGCAAACCTTCCTCAGGACGAGAGGCCCGCAGTGGAAGTTGGCGTGTGTGTATTTGCGAGTATATGCGTTGGTAAACTAGTATTCGTGCCGGCTTTTCGTATTATGCATTCGTGTAGATATCTACATACCCACCCCGCATCACCACTACGAGGGAATGGTCGTTCGTTGTACATTTTCTCGTTCAACGCACTCACCCCGCGCGCGCCGCGATCTTACTTTACACCTCGCGGCGCTACTTCGCAACTACTTTCCCATCTTCGCCACCCTCGTCATCGAGCCTCTCGCACTTCGACGACTATGTTGGGGATGGAGCTACAATTTATCGGAGACCATTGGCAACTCCTTAATTAAATTCAGAATCGTAGATAAAACGAGAAAAATGGATTGTACTGGTACTCGCTGCGACACAGAGAGAAAAGACACATTCCCCCTAATATTAATCGGACTATAACGATTTACAATTCTATCTTATGATTTTATCTTGTGAAGATTTGTCTGATTGTGACAACCGGATGCATGCTGTTTCGTAAGAGATATTCTCTCTTGTAGCGCCGTTACTAACGTTAAAGTGATGGACATATTAATAATCGTCAACATCAGTTGGACATCATCTGCTTACCATATGTCACGTTAGTACGCACTCTTCAACCCACGTGGTATCAAGTCAATAGAGTGGAACGAGTAAAAATGATAATGAATTAGAAATTAGTGGTATGAAATATGGAACGTGGTTAATTGTCAGACGGCTCGATTTCCTATTCCCACGAAGAGGCTAATTAGTGGAACTTATTCGATCTGTCGCAACAGACAGGTTCTGTGCGAAGAAGGGCGATAGGTTCAACACGGTCGGAAGGGGTCGTCGAAACAGAAAGAGGCAAGGGTGGAGGTCTTGGCGACAGCCGTCAATCGATTGTCAACCGGGTCAGCCAACCAACCTAACCCGAACTTCAGAACCCCTCTTCTTCAACCGGTTCCTTCGTTTGTGTACGCACTGAGTGGCTTTCTTTTCTCTCATTCCTCTTGTTTTTATTATCGGAAACCTCTTTGACATAGGTAATTACTTAGAAGAATGGCAAATAATGACGAAGAAGTACTGGTAATGGTAACAATGACAGTACTTTTCTCGTAATGGATAATCGTTCGGAGATTTCGTTCGTTGACCTTTACGCATAGAACTTGTAATAAACTCCTTTGCTTGTTCTAACAAGATTCTAAATTACGGCTTTCATAATTGTAAATAATAAAACAAAATTCAGAGCTTAATTCGATTCCAGTGCTTGCGTATACAGGTTTTATAAAAAACAATTGGTCCTATTTACAACTTTTTAGACAACTTTTAGATAACGACTATCTCTCATCGCGTTCGTAGAATTTCGTCCGAAACTATAAACCCAAGGCTATCATCAACAGCCCGTTTATCGGCAGTTATTTTTTCTTCGGAGAATCATGTATCTTGACCCCACGAGTTTCGAGCAAACTATATTCATCGAGGGAAAAATTAAAATAACATGTCACAAATCCGCTTATCCCAGACGCTTACAAAATTTCCCAATTTTAAACGGAGCGTTTACGTGCCGATGCATAGTACAATGAACTACATTGAAATGCAGGGTGCGCGTGTAGTTCACCTCGCAAAAGGGTAGAAACGTCAAGGGGGAACTTAATTGAGCGTTCAAAACCGCGGTGTGTTCAATTTGCTTCGATTAACGTCTCTTCTCTCACGCTGTGGGAGCATCGGCACAGAACGGAGACGGCGAAGGGGAAAGACGAATGTTCCGACGGAGGAGGGAAGGGCAGAGGAGAAGAAGAAGAAGAAGAAGACGAAGAGAGGACGAGAGCGGGAGGAGATGTAATCAGTCTCTCGGACGCGGGGTGACGAGCTGTCTCTCGGCATGACGACTGGACACGAACGTCCTCCACCTTCTCCTGCACGACCCGTCCTTTTCAATGCTTACCTTCACCACCCACCCCCACTTCAACAACTCCAGACGTTCTGCCCTCTCTCGCCGATCGAGCTTGATAGGTATGGAAGTGAGAGCCACAGTACGTACAATACACCTACACTTGCGTCGTCCAAAGGGGTGCGAGGGCGGGGGGGGGGGGGTGGGGGGGGGGGGGCAGAGGTGGCGGTCTGTAGGAGTAGGCACCCTCCTAGCCGCCTTTCCGGACCCTCCCTACCGTCGATATCAAGACTCCCGTCCGACAGATCAATGCCGTGAACGGCGACGACGCCTGGGCGTCCACCGACGTCTCCTCGGACGGACGGCTGGACATGGACGGACCCTCGAAAATCGGTTGATGGCTTTGCAAGACCCAACCTAGATTGCTTCCAAAGAACCATTGTGCGCACTCGGTCGCTCGGGAACCGCCGCATCAAGCCGCATTGTGGAGACTGATTAACGGTCAAAACTAGTTCGTCGAATCGAAGTTAAAATGAAATGTATCAAGAGCACCACTATTTGTAATATCAACGCGTAATTAACAATTAATAATCGTAATGATATAACATTATAACATAATTAACATGGTATTATTTTGTAGCCAAAACTAATATTGCTCTTACTGAACAATTATTTTAGAATTAAAATTAATCTTTAAGAGAGATTAAGCAAGTAGTGGACGTTTTCTGTTATAATCAAGATTTATTAAACTTTTTTCTTTCTTGTTAAATGTTTCATTAGAAATTCTTTTTATCACGATACAAATTAGCAAAATAAAATTACATTATTTAATAATAATAAAATTATGTAAAAATACGTAAAGATAAATGTACGCGATCGCGATGAAATTCATAGCAAAGTCTAACGCAGGTTTCAAAAGAAAACAATGTTTTCCAGAAGGATCGATGAACGATAGTATCTGTTGCTTCCTGAAAGCGCTTCTCGAAAGAGCATAGGTGCGTTTCACAGACAAGCTGATGGACAGACGAACGAATGAAACCGCACCCGTAAGCTTCATTGCATATTCAGCGAGTGAAACCATGCGGGCGGGAGGATTTTGTCTTGAACTCCACGCGGAGCAAGATCCGGAATGGACGGACAGCGAGGTGTCAACGTGGCGGGAGGGAACCATGACACGAGCCATTGGACTTCGGAAAGGAGTCAGTCCTTCCACGGGACTTCAGAATATCGTTCTGCGGCGGTTTATTGGTTTTGTTTCCTGTGGATCCCTCGGGGGCCGCAGGTTCGTACGATGTTGAGCAGAAGGGAGAAGAAGAAGGCGAGAGACGTTGAAGTGCGGCCGGTGTGATTACGAGGGTGGCAATGCCGGTGGTGACGCCGAGTTATTCGAGAGTAAAGCGGGGAAAAGTCAGAGAAGAGAATTCGGCCTGGAGGACGTACGTGTGTAACTACACTGTCCCTCCTTCACCAGGCAGACGGGAGACATGCATTCCTCGCGTTTTCCGGAGTGTCCACTTCAGCGGATCGTCCGGAGGGAGGGAAGGGCGCGAACCGCGATAAAACTAATCTCGGCGGAGTGCGAAGTCTCCCTATCTTGTTCTGTCTTCTCTCCGGTTCTTCGTGTTTCTCCGGATTCGATTGAACAACGGACACTGACAACGACAACGGCGCGAACAGATGCCAATGGGATTGAGAAAGAGAGATGGAAGGAGCGAGCGAGTGAGTGAATGAGTGAGAGACAGACAGAGAAAGAGAGGAGGGAAGGGAGTGGGAGGGAGGGAGGAAGGAAAGCGCGGAGAACTCAGTGGCGGCAAATTGACGCGCGACTGACTGCCTCGATCACATAAATGCGGACAAAACGCGAACTAACTTCAACTCTCGGCGGTTGCGAGGACGTCGAGCCAATACGCGCACGTGATTCTCGACTGGCGTCTCAATGGACGTCAGAATCACTTCTCTGCCAGTCATCCGTAACGAAGGACGTACATTCGCAGACGGGAGCAGATACTGAATATCCTACATGTAATGCGGCAGAGTTCGCGCTAATCTCCGTAACGCACAATCGAGGTACGTAATATAGACGTAAACCTCAAATGGATGAACGGGGCCGGGCTTTGAAAGCGAGCTTGGCACGGTTTATCCTAAGATCATGCTTGTCGATGAAAGGCTTGTTGTACGGAAGACATGCTATCGAATTGCCTTCGCCGGCAGATTGATAATGAGATTCCATAACATGTTCCCATTCGTAAAATCTATATAATCAGGATAACGCGATATTATATTTATTATAAATTTCGTAACTGCGTTTTGATCAGTATATATTTTTCAATAATATACTGTACATAAACTAAGTTCATATTAAATTAATATAAAACGTCTGTATCTTAAGTTTCAATTATTCTTATATCAAAAGTACGAGCTTGATAAGTGTTGATAGTTTTTTTTGTTGTAAAAGCGAATTTTCCAAAGCCAATCTAAAGGCACAACAAAAGTGGCGCATTGTCCCAGTGAGGAGAAAAGAACAAGAACGAATGGAAAGAGAAGAGGAAAAAGCGAAAGAGAGAAAAAGTAGAAAGATGGAGAGAGGGAGAGTTCAAAGTGATTGCTTAAAGGATCGATTAAAGCATCCGTCGAAGACAGTGTCGAAACGCTTCAGTCCGACAGTTTGAAGGAAGCTGGACGACGACGATTCCAAGGTCCGACGTGGCAAGGGGTGTGGTACGTGAAGGGTGAACGTGAGTTTGCAGTAACGAAAGAGAGAAAGCTCCGGCCGCCTCGGTTGCGTGCACGCGAATGTGTGCGTCTATATATATATATATATATATGAACGCGCGCGCGCGAGTATATTCGACGGAGGCAAAGAGAGAACGACCGAGATCTGAAACGGGAGCGAGCGAGAGGTTGGCTGTTTCATCTGTCACCTGCAGACGCCGCCTTCCTTTCCGTCATCGTCCCTCTCACCCGACCGGCAGCCACCCCCCGCCCGCCCCCGGCGACCCCCTTTAATAATAACAACAATAGAGCTGGACTCTAGCGGCGGTCGGTCGCCGTCGTGGCATGTGGACCGGGGGTGGACGTCAGCGAGAAGGGGTCAGGAGGAGACGGGGAAGGAGTGGTGTCGGCGGTAGGGTATGGGTCACAAGACGGCCGTGTCACGTCCGCTTCCAGCCTCAACCCTCCTCCTCGACAGGTCCACCCCGCGTGTCAACCTCATCCAGGGACGTAGGGTCTTCCTCGGGCTCAGGTGCATCTCACACGTTCGCGAATTCGAAGATCCGATATGTGTTCCTCAACTGCTGCGGGATGCAAAGTATGGGTGGAGGAGAGAAAGAGAGAGAGATATTATTCCTATTTTACTTTATTACATTTAATATATGTTGTCCGTTAAGAGTTAATCCTGCATTTTTTAGACGCTCTCCGAAGAGATGTGCTAAAGATACTTAAAATTTGACAAATGGATTTGAAGTACAGGTACAGAAGAACGACGCGTATCTCGGAAGCGCACATTTTTCCGGAAACGACCGTGAGGACCGATCCGTCCCTGACTTCACTCAGCCCCACCTTTTACTAGCGTCCGTCCGTCGGCTCGTCTCCCCCCACCTCGCCTTCCGCGACCCTTATTACACGTCGCGGCTCAACTTCATCAGGGGGATGTCGCACCACTCTCACGAGTACCAGCATTAACCTACACACAAGGGCTACGTCACGTGTACGTGCACGCTACGTGGCAATGCTAATGTCCAGGAATGCGACCGTGTATGTAGATGCATCTGCAGTATTTCGCGATAATGGTGCACCTCGGGTAGGGGCGAAACGCCTCGTGCCTCGTGCAATGTAATTATAATTTTGCGATATATATATTACAAAAATATAATGCAACCTCGCGTGTTTTCCATCCACGCGCTGAATACTTGCGAATCACACAGATCGGAAAGCTCTTGCTACATGCACAGCTTATAATTATCACATATGCACATAATATAATATTAACATATCGTATATCAATATTTATTAACGATATTAAGGATTAGAAAAATACATAAAAAAAATTATTAATGCATCATTTTTTGAGTTGTTCATTTTGCTTCATTTTACTTCATTAATTTTTCTTATTTTAATATTTTAATGCGAAAGCATGAAATTATATATGGAGAATTACAAAATTTTCTCTTACGTAAATTCTAATAAATATAGTATAAATGACTGGACTGAAAGAACAGATTCGAAATCTCTAATTCCAAACGCGTTACGCAATCATTACGCGGCTACATGAAAAATTATAAACGTATATACAAGACGATTACAATGAGTACAACAGGGTTTCTCATTTCATTATGAACGACTGTGCGATCGTTGGACAATCAAACGACATTACTCGGAATATTTTTGTCAGGGACTTCGTGATTTCGCGCATGAGTCACGAGAGCGTGTCCGGGCCATTAATCGTTCGTAATTTCATTCAATTTAATTACCTGGCCAACGCGCTCAAACCAAACGGGGCATTAAACCGTCCATACCGAACGTAGTGTTTGCATTTTAATACGCGGGACGGATGTTCCCAGTTCGCATAACACTTTCGTGTTACCTAATAATAGGGGCGTAACGAGTGCTTTCCTGCATCGGTTAACGGCCAATAATTAGCAGCCACGGATTTTGTTGTATTTACGAGCGACCCGTTCGCTACTCACGAATCTTTCGCGCCTTCGCAACATGGCTATTGCAAAGCGTGTCAGGCAAGAAAAACTGTGTGTGTCTTACCCTTAACACACAGACAAAAAGCAACCGCTGGTCAAACGCGAATCAGCTCGCAAATGGACACGGTTGTGTTTCGAAAATTTACTTTTTCCTTCAACGATCAGAAATGAAAAGAAGAAGAAAAGAAAAAGAACTCGGCGATACACAGGATTCACTCGCGAGCGAATTTCGTTGATTACAATTGTATAAAAATTTCTCCCTATAATCCCTCGATTGAACGGATCATCCATGACATTCAACACAATGCTACGCAATCTTTCTGTTGAATGATTCAAAGGCTTTGATGGACGACAGGGGCTCCGTATTACTGATGCGTCGTGCAAATCCAAAATTTCATCGTCGATAAATTTTTTTTCCCCCCCGATCGATACGTCGATACAAAACCGAAATAATTTGATAAATGCATGGGCCATTGCGCGTAATGACAGCCTCTCGCTGCGTTTCGCTCCGGGCGTCATACTCTGCCGATCTCCTCCCTCCCTTCCCATCCTCTTTTTTTTATTTTTTCCGCCCAAAAGGTAATCCAATCGAGAACGATGATTGAATTATTAATTGAATGACGCGCGTGGCTGGGGTCACACGCGTGCTGCCGCGTATCCGACCTCTCTCTCGCAACGATGAGACGGTTGCTCATCGCGAATAATTCGTCGGGCTTGTGCAGCTAGTGCCTTTTAATGCGTCTCGAAAAATGTATCGACAACCGATAAACCGACAGAATTAAATTTCTCCTCTTTCCCGTGCTTTTACTGCAGCGGCAGCAGCAGCAGCAGCACGCCAAAAGGCAGGCGCGCGAGCGCGTACGCGAAAATAGATTTCGTTTTAAATTCCTGGCCGTGCGTATACGGTTTTCAATTAAAAATTTATCAGCACGCCCGATGAATGTATATCCGATATTTCTTTCGCTATATGTAATTATGACAATGCGTGTTCGTGTCGGACGGATCGGGTATCGCGTATCGGACAAGCCGAGCAAGGTGCTCCCTTCCCGCCTCGGTGCGTTCCATTCGCCTGTCAACGCGAAACTCGCTGTAATCCGCGAGCTCCCGATGGCTCGCGTCGGACCATCAAGCAGATTCTCTCTTGGATCGACTTCGGAATTAGCGCGAGCACTCCTGGGACGGACGGGAAGAGACGAGAGACAAGAGGGAAAAGAAATAAAAAAAAAATGGCCGCGTTCGGAGATGGTAAGCCGCATGAAGGAGGGGCTTTGTCTCGATCTCGTCGACGGCGACCTTGAATGATCTCGCCCTCGGAAATTTGATCGACACCGGTCAAACGGGTAGACCGGACTTCAAACGTGCCCCTGCCGCTCTCCTTCCCCTCCGCCGCCACCCCCTTTCCTCTCATCCTTCTTCCCCGCTTCCGAGTTTTGTTCAAGTGGCCCGACGTTGGTTGGAAGTCGGTCTCTCGCGGTGGACAGAGAGAAGATGACGAGGTGGAAGAAGCGGCAGTGATCCCGTCTACCAGGGAATAGTCGGGAGACGGGCGCGGCCGGAGTAACTCGGAAAGTGTCAGAACGATAATCTGACGCTGGCAACGTGATGGACAGGACGAACGGTCCACTTCGCCCTCAACTCTCACGTCTTCCAGCCGTTCCTTTTCCTTCTTCGTCCGTCTCCGCACCTCCGCTAATGCAAGACACACCGGGCCTGTATTAAATGCCGCCCGTTTTCACGGGACGGAATATCCGTCTGTCCCCTTCACGCGGTATAAAATAAGCTCATTTTTGCGTATCGCAAAACTTCTGAAATGCTTCAATTTCGATTACGCTATAATGTGTGTATATGCGATATCATACATAATATTTTAAGATTTTACAGACGCATGAAAGCAAATATTATGCAGTTTAATTAAGCATTCTAATATATTTATGATGCGATCTATTAACAACTTTTACGCGGACTCGGAACGAGTCGGAAATTAAAAATCTACAGCTTACGTCATTTATGTACTCATTGCTCCTTACTCTTGCTGATATAACGTCTTAATAATCTTCAAGAATCAACCTTATAATTCCTGTGTCAAATAAGAAATAGAAATTTTATAAGAATTGCTTTCGCGAGAGACGGCGCCAGTTTCAAAAGCTCTTTACGTGTGCCGCTCTCTAAAACGAGAAAATTAAACGCGGATTAACTACTGATTTTATACGGTGTTGTCCGCGAGAGCGAGATAGAGTGCGTATACACGAAATGTAAATAGGAGCGACGGGATAATAATGAATGCTCGTGGAATAGTAATGAGAGGCAGATGCACTGATAAAGAGGAGATAAGAAACGGAGAAAGTGTACGTACGCACGTATCTCAGGGCGACGTGTACATGACTTACAAAGAAGAGGCGATCAATAATGCTCTTTTATAAAACGTACAGCGTGTGACTTAAAAGAGAATTTAGACGTTGATTTAAGCACGCGGCTAACGTGATTTATCGCCGGCGCTGGTTCCGCAACGCACGACCCGTAACATTTATTGTTCTTCCCTGAGCGTACATACGTACGTACGTATCGCCTTTTTTCCCCTCCTTTTCAGAAATTGAAAAAGAATACGCGGCCCGCGGGAGAGGAGGCCGAGAAGGGCGGGAGAAAGAGAACGAAATCGGAGACCATCAGGAGAAACCTTTCGCTCCGACGTCGCTCCGGGCCTGACGCGGCTGTTGCGACGAGCGAGATCAGGATTTATTCGCAAAGAGAAGTGCTCCACTCGGATAAGCTATACCGCGACGGACAACGCAAACGAGCGACCGCTATGACAGAAAGAACGAAGAGAGTTGCACGCGAAAAGCTCGATACCACCCTGTTACGTAATACTCATTAATATACATTGTAAGAATTTGGCGCGTTTCGTCGAATAAAACAGCTGTCAGCGTTTCGACGATCTCGCTAAAAACGCCGATTCAATTTCAAGAGACGATTTTGCGCGTTGGCGCATCACCTTTTGGCTCGGTTCACCGTTTTCTATAGCGAGCTATACGTGTAAGATACGAGAGGAAGAAGAGGAGGAGCGCAGCGCAGAAGGAAATAAGATAACTCATCAAGAATTATACGTGAGGCGGTAACGAGAGAGAGAGAGAGAGGGAGGGAAACTGAAAGCTAAACGACCCCCCGGTAAGTGATCCATTTTCGAATATTAATTCCAGTCTCGTCACGTTCGAGTCATCGTCTGCTGCTTCGGTGCGAGACGAAAGCCAGGTGCATCGGGACGGATCGAGGTCGTCGCGACGAGGATGTTAATTGCGACGCGACGCGACACGTACGGCAGGAACGAAGGCGCGAGAGCATCCCCCCTCTTCGACCCGCTGCTTCTTTCTCGTTCGATTCGTCGATTGATTCCGACAGACGTATAGCCAGTCTGCATGTAATCGAAATAATTCATACCGAGCGCGATTGGCCAAGCGCATAACGCTCGCCTAACTCGGCAGCTGAGGAAATCGCGTCACGACGAGGGTCAGAGCGATATTGTCGCAGCAATTTTCCTAATTAGCAGCGAATGAAAGAACTACACTGACGCATCGCGTGGCAAATGCAATTAATTCGCGTTACGTTATTTGCGTGATGATTCATGGCCGACACGAGCCAGATAGTAATTCTTTAGGGATCTCGTAGGAGGGAGTAACGGAGAGTTCGGCATTCCCACATACACCATTTGAGTCTTCGCAAGTTTGCCCACACACACACACACACACACACACACACACACACATATCAATATAAAACACCGTAAACCATTATAAGCTTAACTCTGTAATAATGATAGACGTTGAGGATCTCCTTTCTATCTTCACACAGACATGATGTTAGTCTGACGTATACGACATAAGTCTCTCATTTGTAATATTAATGCGAAGCTCCGCAGCTTGATAAGCTTATTATTTATAGAATCAAGATCGAGTACGATGACCCGCGTTGCACGCTGTATCCACGTCGGGCTTTTGAAAGCAATGGTTTATGACTTGAAGGAAGAAAAAAAAGAAGAAAGAGAGAAAACGGTGGCTCGCGTCACCTCCCGACATTAGCGTGGATTCGATAACTCCCGTCGCCTTACAAGGACAAATGCCGTGTGGAGCTTCCTCCGACGCGAAGGTACCACCTGCGCACTTTCGGCGGCAAGTGCGGGGATCCCCATTGTGCCTTCTTTTCAGTGGGCTCACCTGGAATCACCGGGCGGCGATAAGATCTAACGAAATCGGCTGTCCCGTGGGGAATTAAAAATGAAGGTGGAACGCCCGCTGGCAAGCGGAGGAGGACAGTATTATCCGAGTCGTCCTTATCACGTGCGGCCTCGCATAAATCCAGCCGCAGGACACGCGAGTGCCGTGACTGAATACCGAGGATTGCGATCGCGCGTCTTCTTCAATCTGGCTCTAAGTAGGTCTCACGGATAGATTCGTACGGAAGGTAATGAAGTATACACGTTGGAATTCGCGTTTCTCTCTCGCGAGAAAACCACCACCCTGAATAATTTTATTGAATAAAAATACTCGGGTTTCCACCGAGCAAGAAAGTATCCCCTTTAATGCCAAAAGCGTGAAACACCGCAAAGCTTGCCTGTCGCTCTCCACACCCATTATTGTTCGAAGAACCCTCACCATGAACGGCCCTGAAACACCGATGAATTTTTCTCCCCCGTTCGGAGAAGAGTGTGGTCCGTTATTAACCCGGGCGCCCGCCGGAACGACCCGACATCGTTCAACCGCTCAAGTCGTCTCCGCGCCTTTCTCGACGACTCGTCGCGTCGATCGTCTTCTCTAAATATCCTCCTTCAAGACAATATAGCGATCCTCGGTAACGAGTCTATAAGAGCGATCGTCGGGTTTCTTCGAGAACGAGCGTCGTTGATTGCCACTGATGATGGCTGGATAAGAATTGACAAGCTGTCAATTATGGATGAACAAATATGGATAGGATACGCTCTCATTGAGCTATCTCTGTGATTCATTATAGAATTGTAGAACTAAAAGACTTTGGACATATATTCGAGAGTTTTAAGGAATTAATTAATTCTGCTCTTTTCGCCGGATTGTCAGCTTCGACGAGCAAGAAGATTCACGCTATACGTTATAAGTGAAATTAAAATAAAGATAAGTAAATGTATAGCTTTTATACAGAGGTAAAGATGTCTCACGAATTGAGGTAAAGAAGTTCCAACTCAATGCGCTGAAAGCGAAAACTTTTTTTTTAAACTTCAGGTGTAGACTTTCCATAGAGTGCATCGAATGCATAGAACGATACACCGTGTGTAATAAATACGTAGAGACACACAGTAATAAAGTGTACGTAATAAACGCATAGATACACACGGAAATCACATTGCTAATGTATAATGAGCCAACCATATACAATTTAAGATCTCCGGTCTAAAGCATTACCATGTGTGTATCGTATAAACCCATCATCGAAGAACATAATTCTGTTTTTATTCTAATTAACGTCGCGCTTAACTGCCTGCCACGATCTCAAAAAGAGAATCTCGTTTCAGGTTTCTTCGAAGAGATCATTCATCGGCAATATTTATTTTGTAGCTATTTCTCTTCAAGTATGACAGTTTTGTAAAATTGATACGTGTCACGACGAGCGTGAATTGAATTTGTAGATAATGCAAATGTAAATGGAAATACGATTATACGACACAAGGATATACACTTACAAAATTATAACATGAACTCTACACCGTATGAAAGAAAAAAAGTTATATTTCTTTTCTTTCAGAACAAATGAATTTATTTTACTGAATTTATGAAAATTTAATCTTTTTAAAGAAATCCTGTGCTTTCTATGCGCAACCTTTAACGATTTTTTCACAAGATTATAATAATAAAACTGACGTAACACCAAAGCTTGAATTTTTGCAGTTAGCGCTAAAATCAGTAACGGGTACAAAGAGATAAAAAAAATTTGGTTTAAATCTCAAAAATTGATTTTTAACGCTCAAGTCTCCACGCGGATGCATCAGCAAAATGACGACCTTTTAGAAATAGAGGTGCACGTGCGCGCGATCGCGAAGAATACGAGGCTCATTGGTTGATTCACGAAGCTCGTGCCGTCGCTTTCACGCGATCGCCATGTTCACCCGGTCCTCCTACGACCGTCGACAGAAATAAACGATACGTCTGGCAATAAATATCACGGTATTATAATTAAGCTAGCGGCAAAAGGGTATGGTGCACGGGCAATGTGTGCGGGACACGCAAGACAGAACCAGCCGGGGGGGAGCAAATAGATAGATCTTCCATTAGATGATCTCTGATCCGAAGCCACCAAGACACGAAATATAGAAAATATGTGCTTGTACATATTGATAACTTTGAAAAGGTAGGTCATTTATCTTTATAGCAGAAACAAAGAGCAGTTATTTACAGAAATCATCTCTGGAGTTCAGTAATAAACGTGACTTACTTATCTCTTCGGAATTAATACATAGTTCATCCACTAAAAATTCTAACCGTTTACATCTGAATAAAGAATAGTTGCAAAGTTGTATCTATTTTAAACAAGATCTATACCTAAATAAATTCGAGCTTAGGAATCCCAATTAAAAGAAGTTCGTTTTTATCTCAATTTGTGGGATAAAAAAACGCGATTAATAATATATTACTATTACAATAAACAGACACGACCTAGTTGGATGTGTGTCGTGAATACAAATCGTTCGAAACATTTATTGTGGCGTAGACGGCTATTTTAGCGACAAACTATTCAGCAACGCCTAGTCGCATTGACTAGGACGAAGTAAGGTACATAGGAAGATAGCGAAAGATACACTTTGATTTGTTTAGTCTGTCACAGGGGAGTACAGAATGGAGCGGAATGCATCAACGCCACTCAAGGAGGCATTGTTTCATCCGTGCGATGCGGCGCTGAAGACGATGCTGCCTGGACGTGGGCCGAGGAATGTAAATCGATGCGACGTATCCGCCATTGCGCGCTAATTTAGCGCCGAGGGAAAACGCGCGCGTTAAGTTGCGTATACTGTCATCCCGAAATTCATCGACGACGGCCGGCCGTGTGCCGTCTCACGTGTGATGCGCGCGCGCGCGAGATATAACTAGTCACATACATATTGCACGTGCATCTCTCGGAGAGGCGCGTTCACATCGCCTGTCACGCCGCGCGAAGAGCGGAGCGAGGCGGTATAAGAGAGCGGAATGAATCGCTGCCACTCAAGGAGCAGCCGTCGGATGCGGCGGATGGACTGACAAGGCCGAGTTGGAACGTCGTGACGTTGAAGACGCGATGCTGATATACGCGTCCACTACCGTGATGCGCGCAACCAGCCGCGCTCTCGACAAGCATCCCGCCGTTCTCCCGAGTCCACACCGTGAGGAAACCCTCCCTCCTCTCTCTCTCTCTCTCTCTCTCTCTTGCTCTTCTTCGTTTTTATCTATATAGAACGCAGACGTGCGCACACACTTCCTGATGGCACGACGCACGCAGCGAGAGATATTACACGTTTCTCGCGCGGGGTTAGCCTTGTGCGGCATATTAAAAATGTTTTCAGAACCCTAAGAAAACGATTAAAATAAGCAATCGGTTTCCCCCCCCCCCCCCCGCGGTGGATGCTAAAATTAAAACTCGTGGCTTTCGCTTGGAAGTCCTTCCTTCTCAAAGCCAACGCCGCGGATAGTCATCCCCGCGGAGGCCAAGTAATTGCATCCGACGTTACATAAAGTCTGCGCGCCCGAGTTGTTGTGAACGAGATCAAAAAGTGTAATCGAGATACGACGCGAATGTGAAATTACCAATAATGCACGATGGACTTGACGCGAGTCTCTCTACCTCTATGGTCGTCCTTTATCAACGATCTACCTTGTACAGGAATGTATTTACACGGTGATCTCCAACGCGTTTCCTCTGCATCTCCGACGAGAGGATTTTGCTTTCTCTTGTGCCGAAGAAAACGACGATGATGAAAGTGTCCTCGATAAATTTCCCAATCTTGCAGCGCGCGCGCGCGCGCGCGACGTACGAATGTGGCCTTGCCAGTCCATCAGAGTGCAGCATTGGCTTTTCGAGTGGCAGCAACCGATTCTGCTCGACTATACTGCTCGCTCGAGCGCTTGCATCGTGTCAGATGAAGCGATGATAAGTGAATGTTCTGTCGATGCGTATGCACATGAGTTGTCGGCACTTACAATCGTACATACTTACTCGGCGAGGAGTAAAAAAGTGCTCGAGGTATTATCGAGCGCCCCCATGAAATCATTGGGATATTTCGTTCGATATTGCGCCCGTCATTGCGTCGCATATCGAGCTCTCTCCCTCTCATGAATTTTGCGCTCTTACACTTTCAATCGCGCAACGATTTTCGTTCTGTTTAATAACGCCAGGAAAAATCACGCGTTTGCAGTATTTCTTGGGATATTCTAAAAAAATATAGATCGCAGAAAAGAACAGTTTTGCTAAAGTATTTATTAATTTTAGTAGATCTCTCTCTGAGAATAATATTTGTTAAATCATCAAAATATTAATGACGATACTGTAAAAGACGTTGTCAATATTTTACATTCTGACAATCAACTTAAGCATCCTGTATAATTATTTTGATGGTCCAAATAAAATTATGTTCAAATCTGTTTTTGTAAGTAAATGTTTAGATACTTTGGCAAAACCATTTTCTCTCTCTCTCTGTGTGTGTGTTTTAACACCAACATAATGTAGCTTAAACACCCTAGTTTAAAATCCTATTGTTAAATCCACACTATGTTGATATAAATATCAACATCGACGCGATGTTGATATTTCTTATAGAGTGAAGGAAAAACAGTAACTCGTTAGGCACGTCGGACTAGAGCCGTGTTCTGATACACCCTGTCAGTATACATAAATCCTACAGTACACGTAACGTGAAGTATAGATTTTTAGTACTGCTAGTGTATCGGAACGAAAATTATAAACGCTTTTAAATGGTATAATGTCGTCCGGTGATAGAACTATCACGATAATTATCCCGAATTTTCGACGGGGACTTTCCGACACCCGATGGCACGTTACCGTGTTTCGTTGTATCCGCGGGATGAGAGAATGGAAACGCGCACGAAAAGTCACGCACATTCGACCGATTTTTGCACTCGCCGGTACAAATCGCGATTTTCCCATAGTGCATTGCACGCTCGCTCGAGCGTGGCGGCACGCAGGCGGTTAATCGTTCCGATATTTAGTTTTTCTCCGCGTTATTAACCAAGCGACTCCGTCTTACGTAATTCTTCGACGGTGGGCTCCTCTCGGATTACCGACCTCCATTAAGATCGACAAGAGCACCGGCAGCGCGAGCGCGTGCGTGATTGCGACGACACGCTCCGGGTTTCAATTCGCGCGCGGATCCGCGCATAAATAAGCGCAGACACTTGGCAATGAACTGCCGGCGCGCTGGGGGTTACTTACAAATCGTTCGCACATTAATTTCCGCCAAAGACTAATTCCCGATGCGCATATTAAGCAATAGGAGCGTGTCGCTCACGGACATTGTGCGATTTCGCATTAAACACAAGATCATTATGTTCGAATAAATGAACGATATATCACTGTCGTGCCGCGCGCATGTGTGTTGGAGCGCACTCACCAGGAGATGACGTTGTTAATCAATCAGCCGCCGCGAGGGAGATCGCGATCCGATCTAAGCGATCGCCGCGCGGCATTAAAGCACGAGGACAGCCAATTCCTTGGACGCGCGCGCGGCCTAATTGCGCGTTCAAGTCGAGCACGAAGCGAGAGGGAAGCGGATCACGGGACCACCCCGCCAGCCCATTCCGCAACGACCCCCCGTTGAATCAACCCCAGCCGAATCGCCGCAAACCGCCTCTCGCCACAGCCGCAGCCGCTGACGCGGACGACTAATATCTCGTTCTTTTGTTGCGCTTCGCGCGGGCAATTCGCCGGCCCCGCGCTCGCAACGAATTTCGGGCTGATTATTCGGAGCGGTGGAATGATGTCGGTCGGGGCTGGATTAAAATGCTCGCTGGCTATACCGAAGCTGGAAACTGTAACGAGGGTTGCTCCACGCAGTGGATGTCACCCTCGGGAGAGGGGCCTCGGTTGCTTTTTCCTTCCAAAATCGTGCAGGATTGTTATCGCATGCCGCTTTATCTCTCGATCGACGATGCATCGTTAGATCCATCATTTCCAGGTATATGATTCACTTTTGATATCAGTGTGTTTCGCAGACAGTTTCTTTCTACGCTTAGTCTAAACTTGAGCGTCTCTAATGTAGACTGTACTCTCGAGTTCTACGAAACAACTTGTGATATACACGTAGCTTCATGAAAACTAATATATTCTTGGAGGCAGAAAAAGAAGAAGGCGTAAATGAAAGAGTCAGAAGCGCGCGCAATATCGAGAATAAAAGATGCAATTATAACGCGGATAGTAGGCGTCACATGGCGTCAATAAAATCAGGTCGATTGAGGTTGGGAAGATTAAGCAATGAGAAAAAGATCGCGATACAACTGTGTGTATGTGTGATTCTGGAATAATAATCGACACGGCAAATTACATCTTTTTTGCGTACGTCCTTGTTGACATATAGTCATGCTACATCATCAATGACAGCTAACGAGATTCGACTTTCTATGTTATAATCGAAGATGTCACGCGGCAAACAACGAATGTTGCCGCGCGAAAAGAGGGTCGTTCTCTTGGACGGTAATAATAATAAAAATTCATGCGACATTTTATGGCCACCATAAAACACAGAAAGCCAATGAGAAAGGTAGTTGTATAGAAAGAAAACGGGTACACACAAATTACAACGAGAGACAGCCGACCAATCATCGTTAATCGTATTATAATGATTATGTAAAACAGCACTTTAAGCATTGCAATAAAAATCTGAATACGTACATGAGTATTTCGGTAAAAATTTTGTTATATGTATATATATAGGAAGGCGAATTGCACGATGAATCGCTTCGTAAGCTTGTTTCGTGTCTCAAAAGACTTATTACAAAGGTTAAATAAATATTATTACTCACTGATTGAACAAGTTGTCGACCGATTACAAACGTCTAAGAATAGATCGATGATCGTATGAGTATCTGTATATGGAAAATAACGCTGACTTGCTATCTCTCTCATTCAATTACGGACGAAAGAGCTCGATACGATATACATTTTGTATAAATATCTTTTACTTACTCTCTTCGCATTGCGCAACATATGTATAAAATTATATGTCTCCTCTCGTTATATAAACGTCGTTCGCCAATCCCAACGAAACCCTGTACGCGGACGCGAGAGTGACGATGAAGTATAAACGTTACCTCAATAAGCGCTCGTCGCAAAGGCGACCAGTTCGAAAGTGCGATAAAGAGGCGATCGCGCGAACGCGCCGCTTCGGGGTTCAGAAGCGGAAGAACGACGGCCGCCCCCTGGAAGACGGCGCGGCGGGGCGACGAGAGCTGTGCGGCCGTTAGCGCATTTTACGGCGGCATTAAGCTTCTCTTAAATGACGCACGCAAAGTGCTCCTGGCCGCCCCCTCCCCCCTCCCCCCTCCCCTCCTCGCCGCATCCTTTCCTTTGGACCAGGAACGCTAACCGTCCTGGTCCACCCACCTCCTACCCGCCAAGAAGCTGCTTCCTGTCATGCGAAATCACCTTTTCACCCAGTCACTTCGCACCCATCCTCGCCGCCTCTTTCCTCTCCTGCCATCCTCTCTCCGTCCGGTTTTAGTATCTATCTGTCCGCGCGTACAGATTTAAACCGACAATTTCTTCGTGCTTCGGAATGCCATTGACGAAACGGTTATACTTTACAGCCGAAAAATTGTTACGTGTTAATCAACGGATAATTGTTACTTCGTGTAGGTAATAAATTTAACTCTAGAATGGCATCGATAAATGATACACGGTATTACTATTGATACGTAAATTTTACGTACAAAGAAATAGGTTATTCTTAATTAATATAACACAAGTTTTTAATACATTTTACATTGTTTAATAAAAAAAAAAAAAAAAAGGATTTATAATCTATTATAGGTGATCTAGATCTTTATAAACACAAAAATCGAATTACTAATTTAATTTAAAAAGATAGAAAAAATAATCACTTACACTATCAATTTAATCTTAATAGTATGTAGTCCAATTGTATGTGTCTCCTTATAATATTTAAATAAAACACATTTAAAATAACATAAAATAATGACAAAACTGTTTAAAAGTTTAAATCATTCCTCACGCTTTCTGTTATTATATGATACTAACCACTGAGGAGTTAAAACTGATATATAACAGAGTTTTTAAAAGCTTGTTTCTCTTCTTGTCTCAGCTTTTGACATGGCAGATTGGACTTCCCTCAATAATCACTGAAAGCATAGCTTAGCATTCAATGACCTCGCTCACCTGCAGGTAAAATTTACGTATCGATAACGTTTTGGGATTAATATACACATGGGAATTCTTCTCAAACAAACAAATCGAAAACTTTTAAATATAAAATGATGATTAATGCTGAATATCTTCGAATCAAGATTCAATCTTTATCATGATGCATCAACGTTTCATAGTTTTGAATAGTAAAATATGGAGCGAAACATGAAGCTCAAGCACGCAATATGATCTATGTATATGACATACTTGATCGAATATCTCGGTACTATAAGATAATAATAGTTCACGTATAAAATGATATCTATCAGTATTTATACCTATCTAATAACGACTTATGGACATTTACCGCTGGAAATAAAAAAACGATCGGATAAGAAGGTGACAGTGTTTATTAAATTACGACGGTAATCAGCTATTCACAGTTCAAAAAGAATAATAATTATATGTTACATGACAACTAATCTGTCTTACTTATTCCATTTACAGTAAATTAACAAATGTATTATTTTTGCAATTTGACTTCGTTCCAATTTTTAATTTATTGCATCCGAAAATTTGTAATCTTCAATTGTATCAAAAACGTTACTGAAAGGTATAAGGATGAAAATCAATAACATCGTACATCTATACTTAAACATTTATGCAAACTAGAAATTTGTTTCGTATACAAATCTTCCCCGCAACAAATTACCGCGTTTTACTTTCCTACAAGGTATTATTACGTGGTGAATAACGTGTACTTTGCGGATGCAATTGAAAGCTCGCCCCGCTTGTGTACACGTAAAAACTTGGCGCGGGAAAGTCGAGTGACGTAGGATACTGAATCGAGGGGTGCCAGGACACACAGTCAGTTTGTATAAAAGTGGATCGAGGAGGGTACCTGCGACAGAGATCAGACGTCGCGTGTGCGCTTGTGCCACGTATGCACAGAGAAGAACGGGCGCGCGCGGGAAACACGGAGAGTCACGTCGGGGCACATAAGTCCATCCTCCAGAGTGGGCGGCGCGGGCCGCGTCGAGCGCTCTCGAGTATTGACAGATATTTAAATGAATATTCCTCGGCTGTTAGGGGTCCTCTTTGAAATCAAAGCAGAAGGCACAACGGTTCATTTAGACGTGCGCCCGATATCCCCTCGCCGACCGGCTCTCGTGGATACAGAATTTCACTTGTCACATCGTCCGCGGGTTATCGCCCAGCGAGACGACGATCGTCGGCCGAGGATGATACGGGAAGGTTGTCTTCCGTTTGTCGCACGCACGCACGCGGTCTCGTACTCTTTCGCCCGCTTTCGATCTTATTACGAGCTTGTCGTATAATATGTATTTCCCATCCGCCAATTATATCCTTCTTTCCTTATCCTTTCTTTCCTAATGAAATGCTTTTACAGATAAATAAGACAAAAGAGATACAATAAATTATTCCTACGTTTTACTATTAATGATGATTGTCAAAAGGTATGGTTAGAGTGATGAACACGCTTGGTCAGGAAATCCATTTAGTATTCTCTGAATTATGCACAACCAAACATTATGACTCGTCGAGCACAAACGGAATTATAGTTTCATCGAAAAAATCGTACGTGTGTTTAGCAAATTTATAGCGAATTTATCGATCGAGATAAAACGTTAATAAAACGCTGATGATAAGCTGGTGGTAAAATGTAGGCTGGTTGAAACTGGCATTCGTGAAAAATATGAAACGGTGAGGAGTAAAATCACCATCAATGACGCGAAATTAGAATTAATGGGCCTTCTGTAAAGTGAAAGCGCGGCTGCACTACTTGGATATGCTTACGTTGGGCCCGCAGCTGTCAAGTAGGAAGATTTACATCAACGGAAATATAAATTATCGTATTGGATTGACAGCGATTTCCCGAGAAAACCTTAGCTATGTAGTTTCTTATTAATTTATCTATTTACTTCAATGTGATACAAGAAAAGAAATAAAATGGTAAATTTCCTCTAACTGCCAAATAAAAAGATCTAACGTTAAATAATAATACGTATGTATACATACGCTTATTTTTTCTAATCTAAGTATCGAATACTCCAATCTGTGACAAACCAGTAATATAAATCTTTTATAAAATTCTAAGATACTTCTATTCCAAAAAATTGTAATTATTTTAGCTTATGAGTTCGCGCGTGTATAAAATAATTGTTGATTGTTTTTTACAACAAAAAAAAATTTATTTACGTAATTTCACAATTATTGTACAAGAAAATTTAACTCGAGCCATTATGAATGTTGGAAAATCTTAAATGATAAATAATTTCATCAAATATATACTGTAGAAGCTTGAACATTTTTTTTCTGTCAGAAGGCTACAGGAAAAAGACTCGTGTTACGGTATCAAGCTAATAAGTGATAACTCCAATCACAGTATGATATAGCAAAGAGGAATTTTCTCGTTCGGGGAAATTTACCATAATCGAGCGATGAACACACGGCTGCTATATATATATATATATTTTTTTTTTTCCCAGGTGATGAGAGCCGGGTGAAAGCACACGCGGCAATAAATCCCCGGACCTGTGCTGCTAATTTTCACGGAGCCGTTGCACGCACGTACCTACGCAAAGCGTGCCCACACGATGTCGGGCAGGTGCGCGTCTACATCGTTACCGCTAGAACGCGGACACGGACGAAGATACACGCGCGACGAGGTCATGACATATACCTGGAACGAGATCGGCACTGTTACCGAACCGGCCGATCGTGTCCTTGTAACTTTTACCGAAGTTACTATGATCAAGCAAAATTTATTGCCATCGTCGGCGACGGTTGTATCTCGACTGTGCGAGCCGCACCGGCTTGAGCACGAGTGGCCTTTTCATGTAGGTATATACCTCCTGATGTATTTCGCTGATTAAAACGCGTTAATTTTCTTGTCGCGAGACGCGTTTTTACGACGACGGGCCTCCGTGAAATTATTAACCATTAAATGCGTACGCACCGGGACGCCCCGCGTGATCCAAAGGCAGCCTCGTAAATTCCTCGGCGCCCCGTTTCATTTTAATACTTATTCCGCGATACTTATTATTATTCTAAATACGTTGCGTTCGACGCGTTCCTTAAAAGCGTTTCAGAACAAACACGAGATAATTACAATATCAAACCGAGTCGTGAACGCGAATAAAAAGACAACGAGAATACATTACGGGAAGAATGATGTTATGAGTTGCAATTTGAGAAAGTTAAAAGTTGTTACTCTCAAAAACATATATATATATTCGTATATACAAAAATAATTTCGCGCAGATGTTGTAAAGGGATAAAGAAACTTACTTTATTTCAAGAATTAAATACACCGCCAATGTATTGCGCAATAACCCAAGTGCTACGAAGTTGTAAGATTATTATTATCGTTTCTCGAATTTGTGAATTTTAATTAATGCGGTCCGCACTAAAATTCCATTAAGTTACGATTTATGCTTAATTGCCTGCAAATTTCCGACGACGCGTAAATATTTCTTTATATAGTTATATCTCCGGCCATAAACCAAAGACAACAATATTTTCGTTAAGCGAAAATCTACGGCGAGCATCCTTTTCAAAAGCGACTGCGGAGAGAATCCCTTTACGAAGTTCGCCCGCGGAGAATTTCTTCGTGAGCTGCATTTACAAAGAGTCCAACTACGAGGTACATTAGTCGAGATTATATCCGGCAAAGGAAGTCGACCAACTTCCGAAGACACTGTTGCAACTAAATCTCCGCGAATCTGGCGACGTCCAAAGACATCGAACTTCTGCGGAGTCAGCAACAAATACACCAAATACAACATACTGGATCGTAAAGCGAAAAGTATGCACCGTCGAATGCTTTATTGCGAATGAGATATAGGTATATCTTATAGATATGTATCTCGTATAGATAGAACGAAAACAACCGAGTCCTATCTCTTCAGCTGGCACCAAAATTCTTTTTAAGAAAATAGAACAAGTTTCCACGTGGACAATCTGTGACGTATTTCATCACGCGAGCTTTCAACATAAATTTATTTTAGACGCGAGATTTATTTATGGTACTTGCACATAATATCGTATTATAAGTAATTAATTGGACGACATAGAAAAATGACACGGGGCAGAGAGAGAGAGAGAGAGAGAGAGAGAGAGAGAGGGGGGGAGAGAGAGAGAATTCCAGTAATGGATTTATAGAGCAAACAGGCGTTCCGCTTTACTATTATATTATACTTAAGTATATACGAGTAAATGTTTCACACAAGCAACGATAACCTGAGAAATATTAACAACCGCAGAAATATAATATAAAGGCTCTCTCGAAACAACGTTATTACCAGCATCAGGTATGTATAATTATTACGATAATATGCTACGTATAAAAATAAATGTAATCAAATATTTTTATAATTAATACACTGAAAAAAATTGGTTCAATTAAATACGTATATTATAATCAGACCGTTTGGTGAAATACGAACGATTTATAATTTTGGTTAAAATAACCAAATATAAGAATTGCATATATTTTGATTACTATAATCAAACACATTTGACTATATGCATTCTGATGAAAATAACAAATTTTTTGATTGAAATATCGAATTATTTAATTATAATAAATCTATGCGTAAAAACAAAAATTTCGTTTAATTCTATAATGCTTTTTTAACCATAGTGTCTCGTTGATCTTACCCTTTTTCCCTGATAATATTGCAATAACAACCGAATACCAGATTGAATATTATTATTACATATGTATGAACCAAAGTACTAAACCGTATTAAAACCGTACTAAAATATTTAATTATAATAATCAGAAAATATTTACTTGTATTAAAATTTGTTTAACTAAATATCTGTTTAATTCATAACTATGTTTTTCCCACACACAGATATAAATCTCATTGATATTTTATCGCTACTTTTTAAATATTCAATATGATGTGAATATCTCAACATTTTTCCAATCGATAATTTAATTGGATAAAGAATCTCGAAGTTTTTAACATGCAATTCGCTGTAAATCAGTTCACAATAACACGCGGATTTCCGGCAAGGTCTGCGATCCGAGAAATCGGAGCTGGTTACGCGTTTCAGATGGATCGAGAAAACTCGTCCGGTTATCGCTTTGCGGCTCCATTTCGAGACGCATTCAAGCGACGTAATGAGTTACGGCGTCACGTTGGATTTGCAAGTGAGACGAGTCAACCAGTTGCTCGGTTTGGATTGTCTTTGCCTTTGGGAGGCAGGTTACACAATACAGCTTTCGATTTATCGGTCGATTTATTAGTTTCTCCTGTCTCGCTAATTACTTTCTCATTGCAGGAATTCTGGCACTGTAAAGCCGAACGACTTTCGCGCAGTATCGCGCGTATACGTACGAGTTTCATCGGATCTGCAAGTGAAAAGAGCCCAACCAGTTGCTCTGCTTGCTCTGTTCGAATAACTGCACTCGTCGAATTCGAGTTCATTGCTTGATCTCCTACTCTCATCTGATTGATCAATACTCATATCATACACAATTATCAATAAAATCGTATCTGTGTAAAAACATACGTAAATTACAAAAAACAAACTATGCACAAAAGAAATTGTATGTATAAAAAGAAACTCTATTATTGATATTTATTATTGATACATAAATCATCAACGCGTTTCGATGAAAACGATTAATGTGTGCATCATTTTTTCATTAATTTATTTTAACGTGCTAATCTATTATATTTTTATTCTATCCTATTTTGTTTTCGCAGGAAAGCTCGATTTTATTTCTCAAACAGATTTTTTAGACACAATACTTAACAATATTCATAATTTATACGATAAAACCCGCTTATTGCACCATGCTATGTATCTTATCTTCTTAATTATTTTTATATTGTGAACAGGAACGAGAGAAGTGAAATATCTCCCGTTATATAGGCTCGCAAAACTAATATAAAAAGAAGAGCAGTGGGATACGTTAGCAGATATCTATCATACGATCGACATAGCAGCTGCACCAGTATCCTTTTAGACACTACTAATGCTTTATCATATAACATAGACTTGTATGCCAAGGTGGTGTAAGATGACGAGAAGATCGCGATTGCAAGTGCCATATATTTATGTCATCCAGCGGAATCGACCGAAAGATGCAAACCATTATCTCTTAACGTAGCAGCATCGACGATAAATCGTAAATTTGTGAATCGTACAATAAAATTTACTGTTTATAGCACCCGTAACGGAATATAATGACCGTCGATGAGATGTCGTTTCGCGCAATGTGAATCCGAGTTGAAAGCCGTGTAAACAATTTCAGAGTATATACGCACTGTATATCTTCAATACTTGTATTATGATTTTTATATATTTTTTTTCAAGTTAATCGACATTAATCACGTACCTGTTGGTCAGGAATGCGTGAGTAAATGTCATTTCCAAGAAACGATACCGAGCTCCGATGCGGGGACATAAATCGAGAGGAAAATGAGAGACAGAAATCATGATTTACTGAGTACTTTCAAGGTAATAGATCGAATGTTACTTAAGAACATCATAATCGTGAAGGATAGTCCGGTCGAAGGACATACGAGCAAACCTCAGTCGATATCTGTTCGTCCAGAATGTCGTTTATAACACTTGGTCGCACTTATCGATCCTCACCGCACGTTACCGATCGCTTTTGCTCTGTTATTCGCTTATAACCGTCGTAAATATCCGATTTACGGCTAGACCAGACCGGTTTGTCGACGATAATCAGTTAATGAGTCGAAACGTACGAGTA
The DNA here is from genome assembly GCF_001594065.2 of Cyphomyrmex costatus. Taxonomy (NCBI): domain Eukaryota; kingdom Metazoa; phylum Arthropoda; class Insecta; order Hymenoptera; family Formicidae; genus Cyphomyrmex; species Cyphomyrmex costatus. Next base: position 211,545 of record NW_017280397.1, on the reverse strand, counting down.
GTTGCCCGCAGTATTCCCAGCATTGCACGAACTCGTTTAGGATTTCCGAGATTATTGGATATCTGGATCTCGCCTTTATACAATATTATGATTTTTTATTTACGTTATTCGTAAAAGTAAATGTTTAATCCTACACATATCCGAAGTAAAATACACAATTCGAATACTCGCACGTTTCACTTAGACACTTAAGCACTACAGTGCACCACAGAAAAATGACGGAAGGAAAAAATCCGAGTTAATTTCAAAACAATGCTACAATAAGTCGTGTAAAACCGTGTGTTCTATACGAAAAACAAGCAACGAGCTTAAACTAATATCTCCAAGTGGCTACGAGGATGGTATCATTTAATCGCCGATCAATCTCGCTTCTTTCCCGAGCGAGCGCAGTATACTTCGTATACCGCTATGCGGCACACGCGAGAAGCGGTATCTCGTCGGAACGTGAGAAGTGCAGGATGCAAAATAAAGAATAAAATATACGTGCGTGCGTGCGTGCGTGCGTGCTTACGTGCGTGAGATGTTACATATGGATATTTACCGGTAAGGTTATCACCGCGCTGCTGCGGCCATCGGAAAGAAGGCCTGGGCTGCTGCTTGCTGCGCATATCTCCCGTCCGGTGCGGCGGCTCCGAGCCGCTCGCTTTTCAAACGATCGGAGACCACTACTTACCTGAAAGAGAACAAGATAGAATAGTCAAAATCTCGTATCTTCAAATTCTTTTCTTTTTCTTTTTTTTTTTTTTTTTAGTGAGATCATGCAACGTACGTCTCGAATAATTAGGTTCTAACGGCAAAGATAGGTGACAATTTTCAATTTATGACCAAACATTAACATAAAGTGTCATTCGCATTTCTAAACATTTTTCAGAATTTCTTTTGTAAAAATACAATGTAAAACTAGAAAAAGGTGGGACAAACGCCATAAGATGCAAAACAATGCAAACCTAGGTTAGGTCCAAACCTAAGCTATAAGTCAATCATCTTCTTCAGCTATCCGTTACTCGAGACGTCTTGCGGCTTGACAAAATGTTGCATAGTCAAAATCAGATTTACGTGGTTCAAAATAATACAAAATCAATAAATCTTGTGTGTTCAATACTGCTATACCTGGTTTCAGGCTATTGATCGTAAAAATACTATTTCCTGTCAACTAATGTCAGTTTGAAATACTGTCAATAAATTTGTCCCACGTCATACAATAGTATAACTCACATATTTCCTTAATTGTACTATATATATTATATTATTATAATATATAATATATATGTATATGTTGTAAAATCTATAAATTAATGTGTATTAAAAAATAATATTAAACATTAAATCGCATAGGACCGTGTGTGTATTAAAATAAAGATAAGAAAAAAATACCGTATTAAAACAAAGTTAAAATTATACGCTTCAAATTCAAAACTTGAATTTTTCCAGCGATTACGTATTTATGTTATTATTAACAAACTATTGATACACTTTAATATTAATATAACCACCATTCTTCATAGTTTAACTTCTAGTATACATAACGTGGAAAAAAGCATGCAACTTTTAAGACAGCTGATATTGAATGGGTGATATATCGCTCGGCAAACGTTGATAGCTTCTAAGAAAATCCACGCTTTTTCACGGCGAGTTTCCCAATCGACGCGACGCTCTTGTGATTCTCCAGGAGGTGGAGAGCCGCCCTACTCGACGGGTTTTTTACGAAGGGTGCCAAAACCTAGGCT
>NW_017280397.1:168568-209665 GCF_001594065.2 Cyphomyrmex costatus | reverse complement strand
GCACGGGGTTTCTGCACGGCGTGACGGAGCGAGGCGCGAAGGCATAATAGGCATAAGGGTGCCCCGATAAAACGCCAACTCCCCGTCCCCCGTCACCCCCTCCTACCTTCCCTTTTCCAGACGCAGGCCATAAGCGCAAACAAACTCTCGCTCGTATATCTCGCCTCAATGGTTTCTACGTCGGTGCGCCAGGGGCGTACTGTATCGTGCCGCTGTCGCCCCGCTTCACTTTTCTGCCCTGTCCCCACCCCCCACCCCACCTCCCTCCTCCTACTCCCACACCCTGTCTCTCGCCACCGTTCTTCTCCTTCATCTGAAAACCCTTGCCACCCTCTACACCTACTCTCAACCCTTCACGCGAGAGAACCAAGAAAATTTCTTAACCCATATTCAGACAATATATCGCTCCACCGGTATATGTACCGATTTACTGTAATATTCTTTGAATGGTGAGCTGCGAATAGAGCCACTTGTCCCCCTTTGGATTATTCCCTCGTTACGTAATCCGAATAAGCGAGTTTCCTACTTCGACAATGCTGTTCTCTCTATAAATATGTTCTTTATGAACATGTCTTAAATGGGGCCTCGTTTATAAAATTCAATAGATGTTAATAAAACAGTGATGCCTGAAATTTAAGAGTAAATGTATACATTCTAAAAACGTAAAGATATATTTTGAAAAATACATATAATAGACGTAATATTCCTTAGATACATACATAACGATAATAACTTTATATAGTCATATCTGTTATATGATCTATTAATGTTACGAGAGAGAGAGAGAGAGAAAGAGAGAAATTTATATTTCTCTCTACTTCCTCCTTCTACAATAACATATCTCCTGTATCAAATTTTGGAAGTGCTTAGCAAAAAGCGGAACCGACTTAAACATTGAATCGGACATTTTGCCGACTGCGTCATATATTTCAAGATAGGACAGTGCCTTGTAGGATCTGTGAAGCGTTTTAACATTTTTCTCCATCACACCAGAGCGATCAATTCAAAATACAATCGCCAGTACGATCGCATTAATGACTCTCAACTAAGTGCACGTTTTTAGGAACACTACATTCGTCTCTCTGATCCACGATCCAAGCCTGCTACGTCCCTTTACAACACACACCGACGTCTCCGTCCACCTTCCATGGTCTTCTACCAGCAACCACTTCTGCCTCACCCCCCCTCGCAGCCCCTTCGTGCCACGACACGCTGGAGAGGCAGCCGCACTCCTGCTCATGCTCTTCTTTACGTGCAGGCGAGTTTAACAGTAACAGTACGTCACCCTGTCACTCTTTCCCTCCCTCTTCCTCCCTCAATCTCACTCTCGCCCTCTCTTTCTTTTCTCCTCACGGCGTCTCGCCCTATCTCCTTTCTCCGACCGTTCTCTCTCTCTCTCGCGCTCTCCTTAACAGCCTTCACTCTCTAAAAGCCCGGGTGTGATCTATGGCGGGACGTTGCGTCACTCGGGGAACAGATGCAGGGCTCGTATATTACTCGGCCATATCTACGAGCAAGACGAAGAAGAGAAGGGGAGATGTAGAGAGGGCGAACCTTGCCGTACGGTCAAAAGAATGGCGAACGTCACAAATCACTCGGCTTTTGTGTGACACCCAACCCTCGCTCGAATTTTTTTTCTTCCCGGGGTAAAGAAAATTTACTTGTTGACGAAGAGATTCTTGCTAAACGTCAGCGTGCACGAGGGGATTGTTCTAAAAATTGAAATTTTCGTCGCCGCGTGGAATTTCGCCTTGCTCGCGATGAATGACGCCATCAAAGCCGAAAAAGCAAGTTTAATCCTTTCGCGATGAAAAGTCCATTCGGACCCGACGTCGCTTTAATTGCGTCAAAACTAACGTCGAGTGGATCGAAGTTTGCGTTTTCCGCGAAGACGCGAATGTTTTTACGAATACGAAGTGGATTATGTGCGCCGTCAAACGTCGAACAGCGAGTGTCGCGCGTTCTCCGAAGTTTGCAAATTACATTACGTTAATGCTGTGCAGTAATCAGCCTGCGGTTTCGTCAGTATCACGATGACGAATTTTCCAACTGTCGAAAAACGTACAGTCGAAAAGAATGTAAACAAACGGAGAGTGAAGAGGAAAAACGGCGCCACAGTTTCCGGCTGAGAGGCAACGCGGTGTGTGCGCGTGGTATCCGGCGTTCGACTAACGCAACTTGATAAGACACCAAGGCAACAGCCGTATCTGGTATGCGCAATCGAGAGCCTGTCACTCGACTAATTAGGACGGCGCCCTCGATACATATCGCGCGGAATACGAAATAAGTCTTCGCTTTTCGCGAAACGCGCAGACAAAGAGTCGGAAATGAACGAAATCCAACGAGAGAATTCCACTTGCTACGCTCCACGTGCGGGGAAGCGTCTCCGTGTACATGCGCTCATGGAAACACTAGCCAGCTGTCTGCGTTACGAGGGCAGAAGGGGAAGAAGGGTCGAGGGCGAGAGAGAGAGAGAGAGAGAGAGACGGACCGAATACGCGCGTCGGTGGAGTAGTAGACGCTTCCAGAATCTCATAAATCAGGTCAGGGTTGGCGACGAGGGCGGCTGCCGCGGTGGTTGCAGCGAGGAGGAAGCGAGGTGGCTACGATGCGGGAGGGTTGTTAGGTAAAGGTCGACGCACAACAGAGTCCCATGCCGACTTGCGCGCGCACGCTCGTAAAATGCTTGGCGCCAATTCCATTCAACGGCATGAATTCGTATGACGGAAGGATATATCTCGAGTGAATCCTCCCGCCGACTCCGATGTCACAGCGTCTAACGTCTGCGGAAGAATAATTCATCGCAAACATATATATATATATATATGTATATATATCGCAGGTCGACGCGAGAATTAGGTCCGCCTGTTCGAAGTGGCTGCAAATCGGCATTGGTTTATTGCAAGTAGATATTATTGCAAGCCGATAAATCGCGGCGCAAGACGGCGTAAAGCTATTTGTACGAAAGTATATCGGAAATTGGCAAGCGCAGAAATTGGCGAAAGCGCAGAGAATAATCTACGATTATGCCACGGCCTATATATCGACTATCGATGCCACGAAGAGTATTTTATCACAGACTTCGACGACGATAAATTGAAGGTTTGACTTGTGAATCGTTTAATAAAAGATCACGATTTATCGAGAATATTAGCGTCGTCGTATCTCGCAGTATATATATCCAGAAATTCCCCGCGTCGCGTTACTTATTATCGTCACATCTGCGTAATATTTGCGACCCGCGGCAGCGTAAGGCAACCTGAAAGCGTAAAAAGAACTCATATACACGCGACGATCGATACATGAGACTCGACGAAGCGCGGTGCAGGAGGGGAGGAGGGAAAACAGCGACGTCGGAGGTGATTCGGAGGGACCCCAGATGGAATCAGTGCAGTTTGGAATATTGGAAAACGTCGGTCCGCGCGAGAAGCCGAAGAAGAGAAAGACCGGAAGACGGCGGAGTGCGAGTAAGAGCACTATTTATGACGCGTACGTGAATTCTGAGAACATTGGGGATACGTCGCGCCGTGTTCGCGTCACACCATCGCCGTAGAAAAAGAACAACGGACGCTCCAAGAGGGACGTGAACAACTGGTCCGAGGTTCTACATAGAGCTTGTGCGAGGCGCCGCGCGCCGCGCCGGCCGAACGTGAATTCCGAGTTTCGCAGCTAACGACGATAATAAAGTGAGAGCGTGCCTTAATAGGAGAGGTGATAATCAGTTGTCGCTAATCGAAGTCTCTTCGAAATCTTCGACAGTCTTCCGATCCTGATAACTCTAAAAGAGTTACCGCTTTCACTCGCGGGTGCGTACTTCGATAGAAGAGGATGACTTCTGGAAATCTATATTAATGATTTATAGAAATTATAAAAAAATAGTTGCGAACAAAGATGTATTAAAAATAAATAATTACTCTTATTTTATGATGTAGAAGAAAATCATTAATACTGATATAGACCTCGTAAAGAAACATCCCCTTACTTTTTGAAAACTAGTTATTACATTTTGTTAGTACTGATAAAAATATTATCTGTTTAGATAATTAAAGAAGTAACTCATACATTTTTGACTCGTTTCTATATAAAATCAACTAAAAACGAATTCTACAAATGCAGAAATAAAATTATTACTTAAACATTATCTAAAAATAAAGTGGTATGTCTCTGTAACTCTTTTAAGAGTTTAAGAATACATATACGTATATTATTACAAGAGAATTCATGACATTACAGTGCTAATGCTTAAGCTCCATTAGTCGCCTGCTGAATCACGATGAAGTGTGTCTCCGTTATTTTTGAAACTTCAAAACTTCCAATTTTTTGTGCGGAAGAACGAAAGAAATGCAAAATACGCCTCGCAACACAAGTCGTCCTCAATAAAGATCGAAAATGAAAGCAGGATGGGCGAGGGATGGGCGAGGGATGGGCCCGAAATAGCGGAACGATCAGCGCTCGCGAAGTTATCGGGCGTTAAGTTAAGCGATCTCGAAAATAATGAAAAAGGAGTGGCGAGAAGTTCGTAGACTCGAAACAGTGTTGCGAACTCTGTAACATCGTTGTCGCGTTAAGAGCGTCCGGCAGATCAAAGACGCGTGATGCAGGGGAGAGGGTGGAGGACCCGATGCGGCGGATGGCATCCGATTGATTCATTGGACGCGCGTGCCTGGTTTCAATCCACCAGAATAGAAACCGCTGCCTCGGCACCGCCATGCCTGCGACTAATCCATCCAGCGTCTTTATTGCTATACGCGACATTTATAAAACGCCGAGTAAGAGACGAGGACTTTCCGCGATCGCGTCCATTCGTCACCGTTTATAAATCGTCAAGTTCTCTTTCTCTCTTTCTCTTACCTTTTCTCGCCTTGTCAGACGTCGTCGCAACTGTCCTCCTTCGCTTCATCAAGAACGACGCGCCATCGTCGTCGTCGCTCATCGCGACAACGACGAGCGACGACGAGCGGCGACGCCGTGCTTGAGTGTGTAAAACAAAGTATCAAACGCTGCCATCTCAAGCTCGTGTTTTAGGCTGACTAGAACTGACGCTCGGTATATGCGGAGGACAGCCTTGAGCAAAATCGACGAAGGAACGAATATTCATATCTCGTGCAACAGTGACAAGGTAGATTAACTGTGCAATTCTCTGTGGCTTTCATCATGATGGATCAGACAAGCTTTGATTGGCGAAGGCAAGACGATTGTATCGCGATGAATTGACTCGATATAACGGACGCGAGCTATACGGACTTGGCCCATCAGTGCAGATCGGGTTTCTAAAGTTACTTTTAGGTTTTTGGGTAATGTAATAGGTGATATGTAGACATTATACGCAAAGTTCACTACGGCTTATAAAGGTTTCGCAGAAATCGAGTTGCAAGTCAGATACAGACACAGAAACGTCGCAATTTATGCGAGCTCACGTTACAACAGAGAGAACAAGGAAACCGCTATATAAAACATTGATAGAATGACCAAAGCAGAATTGATGATTAACCACATGTCTCCTGGTAAAATGTGACTCGAGTTAATATCTGCCATCGAATGGCTTTCTTAACGTATGCCAAGCTACGATATTATTTTTTTTTTGCATATTTAATTTATACGGGTATATTTAATTTGACATTAATGATAAACACGTCTGCATATTATTAGTTGTGCCAGTATACTGCGCATATACACAGATGATTTGTAGATCTCATCATTATACATCTCCTTCTACGTTTCCTCTTGGAAATATTTCAAGCAAGATAATCGAGAAAGAAACCTGTGATCGCGTATGCTAATCTAAGTATAGAACCAGACAAAGTTTGGGTATCGAAACGAAGAAGCCATACGGTCAGCAGGTGAAACGTATACACGCGGTAATCTACGGCCTATCTTTGATAATAACATCTAAGTCATTCGTTGCGAGCGTAGACAGGAATTAGAGAAAGAAATGGTCGTATTATCAGAAACACACAAAGAAAAAAAAGATGATAACAAACTTGTGAACATTTCTGTTTTCTGAAATAAAGAGAAATATTTGTAGTACTTATTGTTTCGCCCGATTATATTATTTGTATATCCCACGAGTTACAATATTCCAGCCACTTAACCACTGCAAGCTTCCCCCTATTACGAAAAAGAAACGCACAAAAAGCCCGAATCAGTCATTCGAAAAAATGACGAGGGTGTATCCGCCGGCTGATAATTATATTCGCCCGGGTAGTTTATTTAGTTGGCAGATATTCTGAGCTACATAGAACGAAATAGGAAAGGGGGTTGAGCAAGCGAGGGGACGAAGTAGTAACCGGGCCAGATAGGTCCGGCGTTTCCCTGGCGAAGGTGTAGCAAAGATAAGGCGCTCGTTGCACTGAAGCGTCCCTAGGTAGCCGTCCTGAAGCGTCCCGTCGCTCCGCCTCCCCGTCTCGTCGTCTCGCATAACGACCGTCAACGGTACCAATCCTGGAGCATCGTCGACCCCCCCATGTAATATCACGCTCGCGCCTCCCGCCGTCGTTATCCTGACTTCTCGGTGTCTATAGTCGAAACTACATCGACGACGAGTGTGCGCACGCACACATCCGTGTGAAAGGTTCACGTCAGACAAGCAAGAATCTTCAAGGTACTATTGAAGGTCTTTGTAGGAAGAAAGAGATAGACAGGAAGATAGTTAAGAAGCAGTGTGTGTGTGTGTGTGTGTGTGTGTGTAAAGGAAGGAAGATATAGAAAGACGTAAAGGGAGGAAACTCCTTTAATACCAGCACCGATAGCCGAGTGTTTCGAGTAATTGGGAAGTAAAACAGCCCTCCGACATGCACCGGGATACTTCTTCGTACTCCCGGCGACGCGGCGGCTATCCTTTTCTTCGTATTGCTCACGATGGTAACCAAGAATGTGCCAGCTAAGAAGAAGGCCTTCTGCTTTTCGGGTTTTCTCGGTTCTAAGATGCCCCCTCAGGAGAGGGAGACATTCTCGGTATCATCCCGTAAGAGGGCGAGAGCGCTAATTAAAGAAGCCGAACCCATCTTTTCGAAGATCCCCGTCGTGGCGCGAATCGAGTGCCTGAAAGATCCTTGCACGAGTTCAAGAGTAAGGTACGTATCTTCTTGGGTCAAGGAGCTTCCACGGGGTAAGAGCACCGAGGGTTAAGACCATTATCGTCCTTCTTCTCCTCTCAAAAGTCAAGCGCTTCTCGAGCGGCGAGGGTCGCAAGTAACGAGTAACCGCCTTCGTCTATCACGCGGTAGAAACCAAGCCGAAATTTTTATTTGCCACATACTAAAAAGAAATTAAAAAACTATATAGTACATAATTCTTTATCTTTTTCGTATTATTTTTAACCATAGAGTATTGTATAAAAATGAGTTTCACACAATGATATTTTGTTGAACCTTTGACAACGTCTTAAGAATCGATGTATGCTATTGAAGATATTACGTTAATTTTTATTACAATATATCTTGTATTTTATCGCACCAACAACAGCGAATATACTCTCATTAGCCCCTTTTATTCTTGTTATTTGAAATTTTCGAGATTTTTTATTGATTTGTTTATTACGTTAATCTCTATTTTTTATTTTAAAAGCAGATGATATCGAGTTCAAAAAATCATATGATTTGATAAATACCTGTACTTGTTAACGTTATTTATATAATACAACGGTCTTTGTACGTTTTCTTTATATCTGAACTAGAATAAACGTTACATTCCCAGACAAAATACCAGAACGCGTAAAATTTCAGCAGCAGGTCCTCCGTAATAATTAGCTCGAAAATCACGTATGCTGCATCGAGTATAATCTATGATTCCACGATCATTACTTCGAAGTAGAATCGACCGAAAGTGCTGCTAATAACACGTGCGAGTAGGTTCCTTTTTGTGGTCACTGATCAGAACGATACCTAATCGTCGCGCGTAGAGCCGACGAGGTGGAGGAGGAGAAAGAGGAGGAGAGAGGGAGGATAAGATGCCTGGCGCGTCCTGGTGATTGCAGAGTCTCGTGGTACGTCCTAATCGCCGTAGATGGGCTTGGATAGGCTGCCCTCGACCTTATTATTACCGGTTGGCTCGATTCTGTGCGCGTGTCCCATTACGGGGACGATTATTTGACTGGTCGGTTGTGGCCACGGTGGAGCCTCCTGACAAGAGATCGGACGAGACGAAGAAATCGAGATGGAAGGAACCAAGTGAGAGAAAGGGGAGAAACGAGGAGAGACGGAGAGAAGGAGAAACGGATAACTCGCAAGAAGGGGCAATTGGGATGAGAGAACGGAGAGTGAGAGGCCGAAAAAGAAAGGAGAGAGAGAGAGTGGGCAGAGGGAGAGGAAGGGAGAGAAAGAGAAGGACAGAGGAAAGCAAGGTAAGTAGGTATAAAGGAGCGTAACTGGACGTGAGTTCAATACGTGGCCCTCGAGCGCAGCTGTCACTGACATCGCCGCAATTCGAAACTGACCGCGACAGCTAACCTCGGTACCACCGAACCACAACGGCGGAAACTTATACCGGCCTTCCGATTGATCCGTCCAGGCCACTCACCATACGCCGAAGGGGATGGATTAGTCGACCGATGGCCGATCCACCTCGTCGAGGATCGCGCCGGAATCTTCCCCGAATACCTTGCGCAAGTCTCCTGGAACGAGTGTCGTTGACGTCCGGGGTGCTTTAAAGTGGACAGATAGCCGCTTAATGAAGGGTCGTGCGGAGATGAGCGGCGCGCGAAATATCGGGAATCGAAAACGTCAAAGTACACTTAACTAGAAGCTGACATAGATGAGGTCCGTTCTTTTTCTCGAAATAAAACACAGCAGTGCCAAGTGAGAGCGATAAAATCTCAATTAGATCTGCTTCTTTTAAGAACAACAAAAAAAATTCATTTAACATCATCCGATATATCGCACGAGATAATCGCCGGCAGAGACTGATTGTTGCTTTAGCGTCAGGTAGATATTGGCAGGTAAGATCACACAAGAGAACGGTGGATAATAAAAACGGATCCTACTGAAACTCCTATGAATTAGGAATCATATAATGTCGGCGCTCCCAGAAGATCCTTAATGGCTGGACGCTAAATAAGAGGATTCGGAAATGGCGCAGTCATCGTATATATAGCTCGAACTGCAGGAAAGTTGAAATCGCGGTAGGTAGTCCTTGTTCGGAGGCGAGCTGAGCAGGGATAGCCTGGGTAATAAGAACGAGCGCGATAAAAGCGAGGCAGAGCGGCGCGACGACGAGTCGAAGAGAAGACCGGAGGAAAGAAAGAAGTAAGGAGACGAGGGAGAGACGAGGAGCGGAGGTACCCGGTCAATCCTTCGTGAGGAGAGCGTAGAGGTGATGGATGGAACGTCAGTCATGGTACAGCCATCAATCTCCCATACCTATACCTTTATTATTTATTATTCCTGCCGTTGCGGATACTCCTCCTCGGGCGCTCTCTTTCTTTCTCGCGCATCGGCGGATCCAAAGGCCAGTGACGAAGCAACGCTTCAGGTATAAGGTACGCACGCATTGCTATGCGCAAACTTCATTTCCTCAGACGATCGTATACGATATCGAGGAGATTTGTCATGAGTTATTCGTTGCACAGGGCGATTCCGGAATGGTGAACTGCCAAGATTCGCGGCGCGCGCGAATATTTATGGATCAAAATCATGTTTAAATGGATTCGAAATACAATAATGATAAAGTTGAAAAAAAAAAATAAAAAAAAATAAATATACTTATTGGCATTACACGCGAGAACACTTATTGGAAACGGTAGAAATTATGCAGACACGTTGCAAAGGTTCGGCCTAATATTCTCACATTTCCACAGAAACGATTTCCTTCCTGCAAAAAAGAATAGGAAAATCGAGAAACCGTAGCTTTCGAATGGATTCTTGATTTTTCGGTAAAGTTCGAGAGAAGGTTATTTATAGTTCTTCGCTCTTCAAGTCGGATACAAAAGAGAGACGGTGGTTGATGCATAGTGCCGCCCCTATCGGCCCTTCACAAATACACAGCCACGCAGTAAACAGGCGTCCGTATGACTGCGCGAACCTTACGATCGCCCCTGCTGCGTCACGGAACAAATGCACGTTCGGCCAATCATCGTCGTATCCACGATGACGATGACGACGTAGAGGATGACTCTCTGCAGCTGTCAATCCCGTAGAACCGCGGGGACGTCAAGACCTTGGCTGGTCACTGAGCCGTCAGGGCGAGACTCTCTTCGGATGGAAATCACGTTCATAAATCAAGAAACTTTTACTTCGTCAAAGACAACGAACTTACGTCGCGATGACGATCTTCTTTGAGAGAGCAGTTCGTCGTCATTTATCTACACGGAAGATCACGACTTGTAATTGCAGGTGCCTCTCCTCCCGTCTTGTAATAATTTACACACACGGAGCTAAATAATAAATAATGAATAAAATAATAAATCACTGAAGTAAATGTTGGAACACTTCTCGATATCTAAAACTTCAACCATAGAATCCTCTTTTTAAAATAAGACAACAAAACAGATGTAAAATGAAACGTAATTGAAATACAAGATTTTGTTACGTACAAAATTTCGAGTTTTAGTTTGCCCAAATAATTCAGTTTTTAATAATTAAGGATATGTAATTAGTAGACATTTGTAGGTGTCAGAATTAAAATGATTTATTGTTATCATTGCCACGCGAAGTATATTATTACTTGATTACTTCGAAAGTAACACAACTCGAAAAATTAAGTTAAAGATATTTCGCTTATACTATTAAAAAAATTTCCAGAAAGAAGGAAAATTATTTTCCAATTTAATAGAATTATCGTCGAATGAAATAATATCGGTAAAAAGAATATAACATAATTAAATGTCATTTTTGTTTTTTTAAAAAGATACGTCTTTTAAGTTTTGACTAACTTTACGAAAAAGTTGGTTTACATTTGACGATTGATAGTAGGATAATATTTATCTAACTAACTCATGTAATAACTCGAGAAAACGTTTTCGAGTTGTCTCACTTTTGAGGTAAAGAAGTAGACTTTTTCGTATAAGCCTATATACATCAACGTGTGTTATTCGTTCATGTTAGTCGTTCGCGTTATTGTCAATGAATAAAATGTGGTACACGGTAAAGGTGAGAAGCGCGCACTCATAATTATGCGCAAGTGCATTCGCGGAACGCTCGTATACCGTTAAATCGCATTTACAGCTGTCCGCCTTACACGCGTAGTTTGTGCAACCGTCTATTCAAATATAATAGCGGATTCTCTTATGAGTGGGCAGTTCGAAAGGCCCTCAGGGGGTTTTTTCAGGCGACATTTTACGTTTCAACACTTGGGCGGCCGCTTGCTCGACAGCTTCCGTCGATAGGCCATTGACTGTTGCTCGGTTTCGAACGCCAAGGTATCTCTCGACGAGGTCGAGTATAATATCTATCGCAATTTCGCGTCGGCGTTTCCAGCGTTCGCCGGCGAAAGAAAGGGGAGAATAAAAAAAGAGAAGCAGCGTCCTTAGACCGACGCCGACGGCGCGACAGTAATTCGTGATGCGCCGCATGTTTAACGAGTAATGAATTCTGTTAGACATTAACGGCAAAAGGCTGCCGCGCGGCTCATACATGCCAGTCAGTCGCTATTAAACACGCGCGTGTGTATACTAATCCGAAGATTACTCCCGACTTATGAAGAAATCGCTTGTAGAAACAGAACTTATTACGGGACAGGCAGGTTTATATGTGGCGGAAGTAACTTTTTTTTTTCCCCCCTAAAAAAGCCGAGTGTGAATCATATTATGATGATAACACATAGATAGCGGTCGCGTATCTGCATCAAACTCGTTTCCACCATTTCTTTAGATATCGCCGAAGCGTTCATGAGATCAAAGCCAAGAATTTACAATCAAGATGTATATATATATATATCAAGAACGCTTTAGTTATCAGATTATATATATATAATCTTGATTTAGAACAAATCTTTCCCACATAATAGAGAAAAAGAACGTATGTGTATAAAAATTTCGCGTACAATACATGTTGGTAAGAATTTTTTATTTTTATTATTGCGATTTTACTTTGAAAGTTTTTTCTTTCTTTAACACTAACTACATGTTATAATTTTTAATATTTTAATAAATAATGAAATTATAAATAAATAAAAATATATGAAATATTTCAGAAGCTTTTGATTTATCTTCATTGTGCATACTGTAGGTTTAATATAAAAAAACTGGAGGAGTTAAATTAGTGCAAAAAAAAAAACAAAGAATCCAAATTGCTCATGACCTTCCACAGATGAGGTCTCTCGTTATTTTGTTGCAAAGTCACACTCCAGTGATTCATCTATGTAGCAAGATCGATCGTATACCTTCGATTCCGCTTCTTCGGTCGCTTTCGAGAGTCCTCCCGCAGTGCAAGAATAAAACAGTAATAACATATGCGTCAATCGTCAGGAAAATTACTTGCATGTAAGCGCAAAGTTCATTAGGCGTTAATTACCTAATAACATTCCTTCATCTTTGTCTACTCTAAAAGGAACGTAAGAAGAAAGGAATATCTATAAGAACTTCTGTGTATTTTCAGCGGTATATCGAATTATTCATGATAAAAATAAGAAGAAATCATCGATCATAATTGGAAATGAGGTCTTAACGTCGCCACGTAAATGGTCTTTTTTGATAAGAATTTCTATACGTGTAATATGTGTATTTTCAGCGATATATCGAATTGTTCGTGTAAAAAAAATAAGAGATCATCAATCATAATTGAAAATGAGATCATAATATCGTCCCACGGAAGTCTCTTTAAAAATTTGCAAATGAAGGAGAAACAAAATGGCGTATATGGAAAAAGTTGCAACATCGGAGACGCAAAAGTCGTCTTAAGCCGTTTTAAATTTCCTTAGGTATTTGAGAAGACATCAGGCAACTTGATCTCTCAAGCCGGACGTTACACCGTAGAACGCTCGCACCTGAGCCTCTTAGACATTTTTTTTTCGCGAGCTAAACAGGTCGCCCACTTTTGTTAGGAGAGAAAAAAGGGCGACTGTTACAGAATTTCACGTTACAATTTTGATCAAGTGATTAATAGCGAATTCGGTCGGACGCATTAATGCGCACTGGCGCATATTAAAGCCGTTGTATACTGATTAAACTGAGTGTAAAAGTGAAATGCAAATATTTCGAATTATAAAATATATATTCTACTTAATAATACAATAAAATATATTGAGGATTTTACGGTTTAACCTGTTTTTATATTTATATTAACTACACTTCTTTTACATCAATTTGTGTACGACAGCTTTAATATGCACCAGTGAGTACTCGGTGTATTCAATCGAATTCGCTATAAATCTATAAAGATAGCTTCCCCCGAATTTAAAATACTTTTAATATATACGTTTTTAAATTATAATTTTTATGTTTTTAATATTAAAAGAAAACCATTTTTTTTTTTATTATCAGCAAAAATTCTCCAAGAGATTGGAGAAAAAAAATAAATGAAATAAAGTTCTCCAAATCCAATTCATTATACATATTATATTATATAAATAATCCTATAATGTATAAAATCCGTTGCATTTCGAAACAGATTTGTCGCTCTGTTCAAGTTATCGAACTTGAAATAACGTCATAAATAATGCGCCGGACACGATGCAACATTTATGCGGCGTAAGTACGCGCGATAATAAATTCAGACCTGAATTCAGACAAAAATCGAGCTTGCACGGCGCTCGATCACGGACGCGGGATTATTGGCGCCGGATGAATTTTTCATGAGGTCCGCGCGCAAATAAATTGTTTTCCCGGTTGTACATCGTTAATTGTTAACGCGAAGTAATACGCGGATCGGCTATCAATAATTAACTGGCGGCCAAGCGCGGCAGGTGTGTGTCGGTGTTACTCATTAATATTTTAATTATTGAAAATACGCGCGCGCGCGCCCAAGCGAGCGAGCGAGCGAGCGGGTATGTGTACGTACGGGCGGATTAGGATTTACATGATTTGAGGCAGGTCAAGATCGGCGCTCGGCTACACGCCGGCGTATACGACCGATATATATGGAGAAGTGGGCACGAGTGCGGGCATAGGCTTCTCCTCCATTCATACTTAAGCGGCGACGGTTATGAACGGGCGCGCGCATTATGTAATGCATCGTCGGCAAAGAGGTCTTTTTATATCCTCCGCGCGTAGCTAAACGCGTAAGAGCCCGCGCTTCTCTTAGCTCTTGAAACTTTCATAATGCGTATCGACAGGTACCCGATGGTGCGAGATCGGCTTCTTCTTCTTCCCACCCTTATATACGGATCTGCACAACTCGGGGATTCGCGTACACCCCACGCCTCTACGTCTCGGGGTTCTTATTTCCTCTGTTTTTTCTCTCTCTCTCTCCCCTCCGTACGTACGTGGTTCCGCGGGTTTGTCCCGTTACGAGAAACGCGCTATCGCATATTTCGGAAACAGCACGGATACCGCAGCTTTTGAACGTTGGATGAATTTTAATGAGACACGCCGTGATTCTATTAATACGGCATATGTTAATTTAAGCACGATTTTTGAATTTTTTGAAAAACTGACCATTTTCAGAAAGAAATAACTAATTTGTGACTCGAATGTTTTCTTTCTAAAAATAATATATTTGTAAAGAGAAAATACTCTCAAGCAATTTTTTTACAAATATCTACATTATTTTTAGAAAGAAACAGTGTAGATTTTTTGAAAAACAATGCTTAAGAAAATCTTCTATTTTCTATAAGCATAATATTTTTAGATAAAACAACTGATCTGAATCACAAATTAGTTATTTCTCCTCAAAAATAGTGTACTTTCATAAATAATAAAATTTTTAAAACTTGAATTAAAAAATAATAAACTAGAAGAAGAAGCCTATAACGGTCGAAGCTAGATCAACGTGCTTATAATAATTGTGTGAAATTTTATATACTGCGTATGTAGTCCCCCCCGCGACGCTGATAGATTTTCAGCATTGACGCATACATATTCACTACCGCAGTAATATCACTAAGTTAAATTAACAAGCAATTTAACAATTTGATGCCTATAGCATCTTATGGATCTTAATACTATGTTGAAAGACATATATTAAAATTTAACGATTTTTATTATTAATTTAATGTAAATTAAATTAATAATAAATCAAATTCCGTGAAAAATAAAAAAAAAATGAATTAAAAAAAAAAAAACAGTTTAAGTCACAAAATTAGTCGCTCCTTTTTAAAAATACTGCAGGTAATTATAGACGGTAAAAGGACACCTCGAGCAATTTTTGCAAATACTATTTTAACGATACCTTTCACCAACCATTAGATTATTGCGCCAATCGTAACAATTTAACACGTTAAGCAAAATAATCACTGGACTTGCGCGTATCCAACGGCTTCAAGAATGATCGAAGTCGGCTGTATACGTGGCGTTATTATATCCTACATCTCCTTTCTCTCTCTCGGAAGCCGAAAGGTTTTTGTGCAACGTGTAAGAAGGGAGATAGTATTTCTCGAGTTACACCGGCACCTGCTCCCACCGCGCGCGCTTGTATAACGTTAAATCAGAAATAATTAGCACGAGATCGGCGAGCGGGGTGTCTCCTCGGGCGGCGATGATCGCGCCGAACTGTCGTCCTTCGATCGCGCGCGCAACCACATCAATCCGGCTCTTACATGCAGATGCACGTAGGTTACTGCGTGGCCACACTCCATCAGCTGCCATCGGCGGGCGCAGCGAGACGCAATACGTGTTCCCTCGGCCGGTCGCGTTATTAATGAATTCTGCGGTTTGGATTGACTGGCCGGTCGACAGCGAAGGAGAGCGAACGAGAGTCGGATCGCGACACGAGTCTCTCTCTCTCTCTCTCTTTCTTCCTCGAAGCGAACAAGACGCGCGAGCGAGCCGCGATCGTCTCGATGCAATCGGTTGCGCCGAACGAGTTTCGAACAGGATGGAAGAATAGGTGGCATGTAATATACGACGACGTTTATATTAATGAGAAATGTGCCTCCGGGAGGAGACACGTCGCCCTCTCTTCTCTCTCTCTCTCTCTCTCTCTCTCTCTCTCATTCTCCATCCCTTCGAAGCCGCCAATCGCCCGGCCGACGACTGCTTTTATTGTTGTTATTATCAATGCGTCGTCGTGGACGGTCTTTCCGTTCGCGATCCGTTATATCAATGTCGAGCAATCGTCGATCGTTAGAAGCGGCCGGTAGTTAACGGTTTTGCCGCTGGGGTCGGCGAGGAGAGCCGGAATGATTTAGGCGCCCCGACTGCTCCCGGCGACGATGTAAATTACACGAGACGAGAAAATCGGAGGGGGACATTTTTGCCACTCTCTTACTTATAGCGCACACAACTCGATTGTTTAAACAGATACGAGCGCGCGCGAGGAAGGACAGCTCCTTCTGCGGATGTGCCATTATAGTAAAAAGCGTCATCGATGACGGTTCGCTATACGTGATAAATAGCATTATGTAAGTAATTTACACCGGTGCGGGAATGCACAATGAAATGATAAATCATTCGCGCCCGATGACAACCGCAAATCTGCATAGAAAACAAGGCCCACTGGAAAGTAATAACTATGCAGTTTCTCAGACTCGTTGTCATTGTAACCGCATCGCATCGCAGATGCGGGCCTCGTGTGCGCGCAGACATTTCCTCCTACGCTCTATTATCCTAGGAAAATCATACGTGGAAATTTACAGCCGGCTCTCTCGGGATACGTCAAAATAGCCGCGCGAGATCGATTACAATTATTGATAGTCGCGCGCACGTCGGTTACACTCGAAATTATGAAATCCACGGATCGTATCTGATCGCCGATGCGTGGAAGCGGGTTAATTGGAATCGTACTCGCGAAGTCGACGCGGAATCGATCATATACCGGTCTGATGCATAGACCGGTCGGTCGGTCGCCGCGGCTATCCGACAGGGTAATCGATAAAATTATGACGAATGGCACCTCGTGACGAGGCCTCAAGACGTCGGTGGGGTCTTTCTCGTCGTTGGAGGAATTGGGTTACACGGTCGATGAGTCGATCGACCGTCGTCGTGCCGCGCTGTAAACTCGAGCGATCGTTCGCTCTCCCAAGAACTCCGTCATTTGGAAAAAAATTCGAGACAAAAGCGTCGTTGTGCCGCAACGCGATGAAGATTTATAGACGCTGCGCGTGTCAGTTCTTTTAATACTTCAGCAGAACGCGGCGATCGTCTTAATTGTAGGTGATTAATTTATACGGGCCGCTTAGTGCATGATGAAATACGTTACTCGGATCGCGCTTGCTTAATGCTAAATAAAATCTAACTGCGGACGATTGACACATCTTCATCTTGCGTTAAAGTACAATAACTGTTTTAATAGCTATTAAGCAATTTTAGCGTTCCACTTTATTGTTCTAAATTGCTACGAGTTCATTAGCGGTTCTTATTAATTCTTCTTTAATAAAAGAAAATTATTCGATTCTTTTAGCCTTATTTTAAATTACGATACATACACTGAGAAAATAAATGGTTGCAATTCATTTAACAATAATTTACAGTCATTCTCGGTGCCTACTATACATGTATATATATATTTTTCACACACACACACACACACACACACACACACACACACACACACACACACACACACACACACACACACACAGAAATATAAACATAATTACTATCACTAACATTACAACTGTAATAACTATAAAAATAGAGCTTCTAATCATAATTATTTTGCCATGCAATTATAATCACAAATACCAAACATTTTTCTTCCAGTGTATACGTGAGGTTTGGAAATAACTGAAAATGATTGAACGTTTCGCAGTCAAGTAGTGGTAACAACTACAATAAGTACGAAAAAAAGATAATATCGCGTATTTAAAAAGATGTAAAAACTAGATATCGAAAAATCGCGTTAACGCTCGAAGAAAAGGGCGGGTAACTCGTTTAATTAAAACACACGCGACGCGATTATCCGCCGAAGCACTTTGATAACGATCGGAACGTCGGTAATTTTATTGCATACGATTGCATTGTGCCGCACAGCCTGCCATCAATTGCCGTTTTATGTGGGAAAGGCGAGCTGAAGGTGACAATAATATCACCTGGAATTATTATCTGCGACGCAATAACGGGGGCGAGGTCCGTGCGTTGTACAATGTTCGTCGTCAATCGATCGATCCTGCCCGCCTATCAATCAACCTTGTCAAAAATAATCGATCGACGTGACAATTCGAAGCTGACTCGCCTGGTGCCGGCGGAACCAGAGCAAACACCAAAGTAACCAATCAATCAAGCCAGACCGGTCACGCGTTTTCGTTCGACTATACGTAATAGAACAAGTCACAAATATACAGGGAGACATTTTTGTATTTAATGCACTACGTCGACCGATAAGGTCTCGAGTGATTTGTTTTAAATCATATTTGATATTACATCATTTTTCTGCTGATATCTAGATTGATTATCTAAAATTGTATATGTAATTTTTCCCTTGAGTGTTCTTAAACAATTTATACTGAAATGTCTCTCATTATTACATTGAAATATAAAGCTATTAGATACACTTTAGAAATAAAATAGATTATTATTTTGATCAACGGTAAATATACGATAAATTTTCAAATGTATGCTTATTATATTAGTTTTGTAATTTCGAATGTTGCAAGTCACGAAAGTTAATTGTAAATACTGGATTGTGTAAGTTTTACTGTACACATAATTGTAACAAATGAAATAATTTCATCAACATTTTATCTTTTAATGGATTTTATACGATACATAATGAGATATTAATTATATAGATATTAAAAAATATTTTTTAATAATTTTAAAATATTATAAATACGTTTCTTAACATTTTTTTCCCCCAAAATACTTAATAAAAATCTGCATATCAAATTTCCTACCTTTCATACATATTTAAAAAATACTCGATTTAAAAAAAATAAGTAACTACATAAAAGGTTAAAATTTTACGCATTTAATTGCGATAACATGGAAAGAATTCATAGAAACGAACGCATACTCTGTGTCGAACGGAAGTTACATCACCGGGCTCAGTTTACAATACAAATAGTATACGTTCTATTCGATCATGAAGCACGCGCGATCGATTGAAATCGACGAGCGTAGAGACGGAGAGAGAGAGAGAGAGAGAGAGAGACATAACTCAATGTCGCGCACAAAGAGGCGGCACGCACCCACGTTCACACGCGCTTCACGCGCTTCTCCCTAAACCCACGGGTCCCCTCCCTCCCTCCCTCCCACCCTCGTGCTCCATTACAACCTGTCTCGCAATCGTAAAGGGCAACCGCCTCGTGGCGTCGTCAGCTCCACCCAGACAACGTCGTCGTTGTCGCCGTCATCGTCATCGGCGTCTCGCGCGCTCAGGCGAGATTCGCATCCTCGGAAGGCAAACCAGCTCCGCTACGCGCTTCCCGCCTCGGAACTTCCCACACGTTGTATCGCGTATAGCGTCGCGTCGTGTCGCGTTGCGTCGCGTCGCGTTGCGTCGCGCCGCGTCGCATCGCTGTGTAGTGATTCACCAGCTTACACGCGACTTCGGTACCGTTACGCGTGTATGTGGGCACGCACCGAGGCTACACGTGTGCGGCCCGTGCGGATGGAAGCGCGCCGACCTGATCCCGTCGAGACGGTAGCTGCCATAATGCTCGTCTATATACAGTCAATCGAAAATCAAGGATCGTATATATAGAGACTCAATGTTTTTAATCGCATCGATAATTAATCGTATCGATACTATATTAAAATTAAAAATATTGATTCACCGCATTGAACGAAAAATATATCGATATTGCAAATATTTTATATATATCATATATTTCATAATTAAATCTCTCTCTCTCTCTCTCTCGCCTCTACGAGATAAAAATTACGAAAGTGAGCAAATTCATTAGATGTTATTAAAAGTGTTATTTAAAAAAATAAGTTTTCAAATTACATAAGATTTGAAGAAAAACGTTAAAATGAAATTTTATAATTGGAATTAAAAAATTCATACATTTTTCCAGATATATTTACTAACTGTGTTTGCTCGTAACAGTCGCAACATTCCGTTTCTCGTGAGTGATTTCTAATTTTGGCTGGTACTGTACACACTGGCTCGAGACATTTCGCCACGTCGGTATATGAGAACCTAGATTCTCCGTCCATCACGTGGAGAAAGAGAGAGAGAGAGAGGAAGAGAAAATGAACGAGAAAGAGGTAGAGAGAGAGAGAGAGAGAGAGAGAGAGAGAGAGAGAAAGAGAGAGATCTATGCGCTATGGGCTGCACTGCCGGCGTTGACATAATGCGCGCAATTATTATCCAGTATTATCAGTGTGGCTTTTCAGCTCGTCCGCAATGCGTGCGAGATGCGTAGCCGCGCTGTCGCGTACGATCACCGCGGGGAAAAGCGTGAATGAACACGCTGCGGCATCTCGGCGACGTTTTATGGGCACGAATTACCATATCGGCGTTGCAACGGGATAATCACGCGCGTGAAGCGACGCACTGAGAGCCAGTTGATCTTTCAGCGATCGTTAACGCTGCCGTCAATAATCGAGCGATAAATCGATGGTGAGACCGGCGGGTATCGAACGTTATCTCGCGATGATCCGTGACGTTTCACACTTTCGAGGCGAAAATGAATTCTCATTGAATTAAATATGTGAACTTTATACGCGCGGCTGAGTATATATTAATTTTATTCCTGGAACTGTCAACCTCTCTTGACTTCATACTTCTTCAGCCGATATTCAGATTTCCGAGAAATGCTACGTAAATGCTTCCATACACATTGAAGGATTTTGTCATATTAATGTGAGCGCAACAACGTAAGAGATAGACATTGACGATTTTATGCCGATGTTATTACTCATCGCCGTGCAACATTCCATCGATATAATAATATAGAAACACTTATCGCGCTCACTGCGTAACGAGAACGTAGACCGTGTCATATCTATCCATTCCGTATAAGGAACAGGTGGATACAATCTATGCCTGAGGATTGAGTCATCAGCATATAGACATGCCGACAATGAGATGTAAAACAGTTTACGGCATCGACGTATCAAAATATAAGTTTTTGCGAAATATATTCAACGTTTCTCATTTACGTCAACGGAATATCTTAATGTTCCATTTGCGCGTGCGTGAGTGCGTGTTATTTTTTTCATCGTGCGTGAGTCGGTTGCGAACATTACTCGGCAGTTTTGTGCCTATACGCCAATTACAGGGAATCCTTAGCACGGCTTAGTGTCGGCTACGTTACCTAGAAGATGCAACACGTATACGTATATGCACGTAACACGCGGAATTGGACCGGGATCTGTGCGCGTGACTCATCGATATTACGTTTACCAACGCTCGCGGACAATGCCGTTCTATGAAGCGACCGACCCGATCGGCCGTCGGAAAAATGTGATTTTTAGAACGTCACATTGCTTCCGGCCGATGAACGGAATTAACGAAAGTAACGACAGTTACGCGGAAAGTGTTCACGTATAAGCGCGGATCAACGTGGGGAAATGATTTATGACGAAGCCACTGTGGAGACACAGGACAGCGTTACGTTGGCGGGGCAATTCCCCGACTCTCGCATAGCGAAACACTTCTGTCATGCAAAATCTGGAAGGCAGTGATGTGAGTAATCTAGTGAATGATTCACGGAGGAATTTTTCCTACGAGCGCGCGAGAACGCGGAGAGCTGTTTGGATTTATCGTTCGTCACGAAAGCACACGGTTGAAGTGTGTCAGGCAGTGGTTTCGCGCGATCCGCGCGAAACATTATTACAGCGGACGTATAATCTTTTCCCGCGGAACGTTATCGCTGTAGCCCCGTTGAGATTTTGAGCTGTGTGGCCGCGAAAGTGCGAGGCTGCGCGTGCCGCGCGTTACAGAGCTGCGTAATAACTCGAGAATGGACGGAGAAATGACCGGATGGGCCACTAAGCTGTGCTCATAACTCTACGATAATTAATCAACGTGTCCATCCCGCTGATGCGTCGCATCAGGACGATATCGATACACTTACCGCGTACTGTTCGCGTAATTACAAATGAGACGTTACAAATCTCGTTGTCCGAATCGTTTATTTTATATGCAATTTTTCGCACTCTGGACAATACCTCAATTGTATAGGGTTTTACAAAAGTGTGGAAGACTCATAATAAGATTTTTGTAAAAATAAACATTGACAAACCATGAAACACGTGTTCCGACGTTTTCTAAAATAGTCTACCTTTTGGGCGCTCATATAAATTATCACGTCCAGATGCGCGAGGGCGGAGGGATTATTCTGGGTAATGTCAAAGTGCATGAAATTTCGTAATACGTCGTTTGAATGGAGTCGTTTGTGATTTAAAATTATGTTGATCGCCATTGAGAGACTCTTTCCAAATAAGCTTCTAATTGTGAACCCTAAGGCTGGGTCCACAACTTCGCTTTAAGAGGCCCTAAGCCATAAAGCCGTAAGAAATTGACCAATCACAGTCGATTATTTTTCTCGCATTCACCTATGATTGGTCGATTTCTTACGGCCTGACGGCTTACAGCCTCTTTTAGAGCGAGGTTGTGAACCCAGCCTAATGCCATGACAAATTTTTATTATCCTTTCGCTTACTTAGGGGCGATGGTTAATCAGCATTCATAGCAAAAGGGTATGGCTTTTTTGAAATATCGGAACACGTGGGTTTCAGCGTTTCCCGATATCTTCGTTTTCATAAAAGTTCGTTCGAAAGTCGTTTGATCGAAACGTTGGTGACGCACACTTACATCAGCGTCAGAGAATTCAGCCTAATGAATGAAAAAAAAGAATGATAAATCGTAATGACCATCGATCGCAGTCTCTTCATTCGCGAATTAATTCAAACAAGTTTTTTGACGTTTGTACATTTACGCGGTTATGAGAAATCGTCAGATTCTCCGGCATGACGATACAGGTGCAACGCTTCCATACGTCCACGTAAGTGTGTCAAATATTCCCAATTTACTTTCAAATCCTGAGCTGAATTTTGGAGCCAGGCAGAACGACTGGCGAGGACCTCAACAACTCTCGGCAGGACGTCAAAAAAGGGACGTCGAAATAATAAAAAAAGATCAGTGTCGAGTAACGTTACGTAAAGTATGAATGAGCTATGACAACAATAGCGGTTACGAACGCGACATATGAGAGGCAAAACGTACTCGAGTCCTTAGAAATTCCTCGAGAAAGGGACCATAATTTCTTAGTTACCGAAAGCATGACGAATAAGACAAGGCAAGAGAAGAGAGGAGCTGGGAGGGGGGAGGGGGAAACTGCGGCAGAAATGGTACAGACGCTAGTTTTATGCAGATACCCGTGTAGCAACGTAAGTTACAACGAAAGCCCGTCAACTTGGCGGCTTCTTTGATCGATGTGGCGCCCGGTACGCTGCAGCCATCCTCTGTATCAAGTATTCGTAAGACGCGCAGATTTCCCCGGAATTCCGCGTTAACTTCCGCGGATCCATGAGCAAGAAGCAAACACGAATTGTCGCTACGTAACTCGCCATTCGTTAACCCTTCATTACGCGCATGGAGTGTTCCGGACAGTCTTATAAAATTCCCTAATAAATGTATAAATGTCAAAACCATCAATAATGACAGGACTACGAGCCATAAATTAATTATTATAAATAATGAAGGAAAAGTTTTAATTTTAAACATAAGACTTTAATAACATATTGTGTGAAACAAAATACATATGTGATAAATAAACAATAAAGGCAAACGTTTCGATCCCTATCGGGTCATATCAATGCCACATTATATAAAAATTATTTAGAAAACAGAAACACATAATGACATTTTGTATAAATGTCATTTATACGTTATTTGGTGCAAATTGTTTCACAATTTGAAGAACAATTTTTGCATTTATCTTTATCGAAAGACTGTACAGAATCATCAATTTTTATTTAATTGTATAAATCATTAAAAAGAGAGAGAGAGAAAAATGAAAATTCATATATAATATTGAGATGTCAAAAACATCCCATATACTATGTTAAAAAATCCACATGAATAAAGTAATTAATCGCGAAACTTTGTTGATAAAAGTCAAACAGTTACGTATAGATTCGATAACGTAATCGGAAAATGATAAAAAAAAATTATAACCTTGAGAGAAAATTAAAATCTGATGTTGCAGAGAAGCCTGCGACATACCGGTGTATGTTTAATCTCGACTCTGTCATCTATATTACGTCTTGGGCGACTATTGCGAAGCATATAGAACCAGAGGGAAAAAATATAATATCGAGGAAAGCTATCTGAGATTACAATGTCTCTCTCGGTTTTCGTCCACAGACTAGGAAGCAGCATTTTCGCTAATATAATTTCAGAGCCAAGAGAGAGATCTTTCGTCCAGACGGAAGATATGTAATGCATAATTACAGACTGTCATTGAGACAGAGAGAAACTCGGAACTTCTTGGGAAATTATCGAATTGGATATCATACGATTCAATGGGAAGTGTTTGACTCATTCTTAGATACCACCTGCGGCTTATCAGGTATAAAAATATGATGCGGTTTTTAGTACGTTCAACGGATATGATATCTATTTGAAAAAGAATTAAAAATAAAACGTCTTCTATAAATATCTAAAATAAATATACAATTCTGATATTATATGCGCCGGATTATGTCACCGCGGTACACCCTTCTTCCTCGATCTCGTTTTATTCGTTCACACGCCACTGCGCGTAATGGA
Source organism: Cyphomyrmex costatus (assembly GCF_001594065.2). NCBI lineage: Eukaryota > Metazoa > Arthropoda > Insecta > Hymenoptera > Formicidae > Cyphomyrmex > Cyphomyrmex costatus. Next base: position 184,970 of record NW_017280397.1, on the reverse strand, counting down.
AGAAGCAATTAAAGCGAACGTTTGATTTTATGTTAATCAAAAGCACAAAATAAGAATCTACACCGCTGTGTTGCACACATTACCGATGTCGCACAATTAGCGCGCGAGGTGATTATTTATTAATAAATCGAGACCAAAGAGAGAGGCATGGCTTTTCTTTCGTAACGTGCGCGTCTATTGTGCCATGCGCCACATTCATTCGCGCAGCAGACTTTGTAATCTAAAGTTTGCTGATTGCCAATTGCTATACGAGCAAATAAAAAACTTTTTATTTGCTCTCGCACACGTTGCATTGTAATAAAAAATGTATTGAAATGCGCACATAAGAGTGCGGGAAATACAATTCTCCACCACGCGCACCCCCCCCCCTCCCCCCCGTTCGCGATTATTCGCCTCAAAAATACCGTACCCAGGCGCACGTATCGGCGATACTTTACACTGTATACGAGTGGCACACGGGGTGACGTGCATCGCGCATCCATCCCGGGCTAAACGGCGAACCGCCGGGGACAGATAAAAATTAAACACCGTTAAGTTACACGCGGAAAATTCGCTGGGAGGGTGGCTTTTCAGTTAGCCGTCGATGCATTGTTTTTCAGCCCGAACGTATACCGTCGCGTCGTGCGGTCGGGCTCGTTATCGATAATTAAAAATTGTCAAATGCACTTTGGCCAGCGCGGGCGCATCACACAGCAGCCGCCGCGCGGAACCCGGTTCACGGAAGTAGCCCGGGGGGGTCACCGCGCGCGGGGCTACTCACCGGAGGGCAAAGGGGAAGGGAGAGAGGGAGGGAGGGAGGGGGGGAAAGGGGTTTATGGCGAGGCCGCGGGTCTCTGGTGTGTGTACCGGTTGCGCAATCATTAGCCAGTGTATTATTACTCGCGCGCGGGATATTAATTGATTTCGAAAATACAATTTTCTGTGCGAATGATCAAAACGGCGCGCTTGCCGCCTGCTACTCCAACCCCGTCCTGACCGCGCGTTATGCCTCGTTCGCCGCGTGTGTCTACATCATCAGCACGCCTCTAGCGTTTGCTTTCCCGTTTAGATCGGGCTCGCGTTCATGATCTCTCTCTGAACCGCGCGCGCGGCCGCTCGCCGACCGAGGGTGCTTTAACGAACAGGCTCTGTATGAAATGAAAAACAACGAGCCTTCGGTGTCCCGACGACAATGCGGAGGAGGGGGGAGGGGGTTGGGGGAAAGGCAAAACGCGCGGAAAACAACGAGATTTGCAATGAAACGTCGCGATGTTATTTATATTGTAAGAGGGAGAGAGAAGCGCGCGCACTCTGCAACGAAAATTATTAATCTCTGGGATAAATAAATACAAGGATTTCAATTATTATTACGCCTTTCTGTTGAAATTGCGAATAAAAAGGATCCCCAAGTGGGTACGTTTAGTTATGAAAAAGAACCTAACAAAAAGTGAATTAAATTACATATAAAAATTAAGTATTGAACAACAGATAGAATTTTTGAAGCAATTTTTTTTTTCCATCGGATAACAGATTAACGCGGAGCTTAAAAACTAAAATGGAATTAATATATGAGATTCGATTATATCTCGGGTGAGTGAAAGATCCGCGGGGGTGAAGAGCGAGAGCCGCGTGTAAATCAAGAGCGTTTTTATTAGCTCCCCCCTCTCCCCCTTCCGCCCCCGCCACCATTTTGTTCGGATTATCACGGCGAGAGTCGCGGGCCGACTGCACTTGTCATTCGGTGCTGGAGCGCGGCGCGGCGCGGCGCGGCGAAAACAGAGTCGTCAGATCGAAAGGTACACATTGATCGTAATTCGAAGTGCAGCGATAACCTTTCGCGGCCATTCGTCGCCGCGCGACCGTGGTTGCACACACGCGCAATCGGTGCGTGAAAATGGAAATCGAGCGAAATGGATTCGTTCGTTTAGAAAAAGCGCGCGGGAGAGAAGAGGCGCTGGAAGGGATGAGGGTGGTATAACGCGCCGCGACAGAGAGTTATCGAAGCACATCGCGCCGCTCCGCACCAAATTAGCGCCATCGCCACGATTGACTAATATATTTTCTTTTCCCTTCTGTCTGTTTCCTTCGCAATCGCGAATGTTGACTATGACGGTTTTGACGAGCCTCGTGTCCTCGTCACATTCACGTACACGTTACAAGTGAAAAACAGACCGCTTGTTTATCGAAGCTTCAATTCTTCTTCTTAACCGTTAGACATCGGAGCAGCAGCAATAGTAATCCAATTCCCCGAGTTAAAAAAAATTAAAAATTTATTGTTTTTTTAATTTCCATGTGTGCGTTAAATGTAAATCAATCCATTTCTGTGGTTCATTTTAAGGTAAATAATGTGCATTTATTATAGTGAATAATATATGTTCGAGTCAAAATTTAATAATTTACACTTGAATTAAATTATTTAACTCCGTTATTTTAGTTAAATTGACGACATATTATCGAGTAGGAACAGAGGTGACCTACAGAGATGGTTAAAAATAACTCAAATAGAGTCTAATGTGACATAATGAATTTAACAGTGTAAAAGTCCTTAGTCTCCTGTCAGAGACGTGATGAATTCTTCTGCATACGTTAGTTGATATATGGGATCTACAAGTTTTAATATCGATTCCAAACGGCCTTAAGAGAGATGTCACGACGAAGATAATTCTCGATGTGGTTTGCCATTCGGCAAATAAAATCTGACATATCAGATCCAGTTTAAATCAATTCAAAACACGTTATATTACATATAATGTGTTCCAAATGTGGAGTTGAACTGGAATCTTTGGCACAAGAGAGCAGCTCTACGCCACAATCGCCGAGCTTTGATTACGCGTATAACAACGGCATCTTAACAAAATCCAGTTGTGAAAATTCACGACCAGAAAAACGTCGATCCGTCGGGCACGTCGAGTCCAGCGCTTCTTCCAGCAATTTTAGAAACGCGATAGCCGAGCGTGCTGCTTTAATTAAATATGCTGGACGTTAGCAAGCGCGGGACTCTCAAAGAAAACTCGTATCGTCATCAAGACCTGACCTTTCATTATGCTTATTAGTGAATACTAAAAGGAGATATATTTCGACGATACACATACATATACGAGTGAAAACGCGCGCTCATTCGTCGCAACGTTACGGCGCGGCGCGGCGCGGTTTCTCGCCCGGTTTATAAAGCTAGCAGTCTCGTTCGTTTACTTTAGCAATAATCTCATCTTCTTTCCCGGGACTCCTGCGTGCTTTCCTTTCGACAGGTATTCGCCCGGTGCTTACGAGGAGATCTTTACGATTCAACGGGACGCGAACGCAACGCGTAAGATATGTTCGCACGAAGCCGCCGCTGCTTTGAACTGCACGCACAAACTAAACGAATGTGAATGCTAATTAACTTTATCGGGAGATTCGATCTTTCTCTCTCCCTCATCTTACTTTTTGTTTTTCCTTCATATCTGGCCGTATTTATCCAAAATATTCAGCCGCAAATTTTCTACACTAAGAACATTTTCACAAATCAGAAGATTTTGATTACATCAATCAGAATTCTACAGTTATTTCGACTAAAATTATCGTACAATAGATACAACTAGACAATTTTGATTGGTCTATTTTTAACCAGCAATTAATGCAATCAGATTTTTTTTCCTACTGTAGGAAACGGATAATTAATGAGTAACTTGTGTTCGCGAAAAAGTTGCTTATTTATATTTTACCCTATTCAGCATTTTACCGGAAGAAGGAACAAACGGGAGATGCCGAGTGAAACAAATCTGTCGTTGTTATCGCATTTCAGGAAATCACAATCCACGATAAACTTCGTAAAGCCTGCTTAAATATATAATAACAAACAAACTCGAACATCCCGTATTGATATAAAAGCAGACGAGAGATTTCTCTATACGTGTACATCAGAAGTAGAATTTAAAATCAAACATCAAACGATAATACCATTTTTCAAAGTACATAGGTTTGCCAATACGGTCAAAACTATCGGCAGTCGTATACCGATCTGAATTCTACACATCCTTGTATAAAGAGTGAATGCCCGCTCCTCTTCAAGCCTTCATAGCATAATAAAGACGTACTAAGGATATAGATTTGCTTGGCCGAGCTTCGCCCGAGTTTGGTCTCGCGACCAAAACGAGCTGAGAAAGGAAGATGAGGAAAGCGGATGGGTGGTGAAAAGCGGAAAGGAGAGATCGTGTGCGAGAGAGAGAGAGAGAGAGAGAGAGAGAGAAAGCCAAGCGAAAGAGGGGGACAACGAGCCCCGAAGGCCCGAATATCGATCTCATACATAATTAAATACCAACCCGGCAAAGCATCACAAAGAGAGCTTACTTCAGCTTTGATCTGCTGACAGACGGGCCCCGTCATCGCGGACTTCAATAGGCGGTATACTGGATCGCGGGGGTGTGCTATTGACATGTATATGCGCGCGGGTGTGTGCGTGTTTTTCTCGAGCGTGTGTATACAGACAACAGTCTGTGTTTCACGTGCGTTATACGCGCGTATATATACACATACGCGCGCGGGCAGACGTAGGAGCGCGGGGCGAAGCCTGTTTGAGCGCTCTCGCGTCCTCGTTAGGCGCGTGTCTACACGTGTCGGCGCACACTCGCGCGCGCGTATCACACACGACGGCGAAACTACTCCCTTTTGCATTTCGCATTAGCTATCTAGGAGTTGCACACCCGTACTAACGAATACCGCCAGAGAACCCGCTCCGTCGATACGGCGGCAAGGAGGAATGGAAAAAAGAAGAAGCGATTGCAAACTGTTCCGAGCTAATGATGCATCGTGAGGACTCGGAGAAATTAAATGGCACGCACGGCTATTTAGAAAACGTACGGGAGAGAAATTACGTATGCGATGTGAATTAAACATTTACGTATTCAGATTGAGATTCTTTTTATCGAATATCTTGAAAGATCTAACGTAAGATTTTTTTAATATTGTATAAAAAAGTAAAGTTACGTATAGACTTGATATTGTTACAACACATGCACCAATATGTATACAAAATTCTTATATGTGGCTGTATAAATTTTCTATTATAAATAAAAGTATCAAACGTCGTAACATTGAAAATTTCGCGAATTTTCCAAATTAAATATGCATTAATGGAGCGAACGAAATGTCTCTCATCGAGTAAAATTTAGGGACGAGCGTCATGTTTACTCATAAAATATTCACATTGTGTTTAATGTGACTTTAATGACTAGAAAAGTGAGGCGCAGCCGATAATCGACCTGCAATTTAAACGCGACGCGCGTATTTTTTTTTTTACGCTTTCGCGACGAACGGTTTTAATAATATCTATTAACTTGCTTGTTCTCACATACTCGCACGCGTGCGTCTCATTAGCGTTTCGCGATGCTCCGTGCTGATTGGAACGCGGGGGAGCATCCTTCATTTGCGTCGCGAAATCCTGTGGGCGGACATCAAAGGAACCTTTTAACCCGGCGACATTGGCAGGTGAGCTTACAACGATTCTATTATTAATCCGTTCACGAGGAATAAGGGGAATAAGCTCGGTGCAGCTCGAATATCCTGACGGCTCTTCATGGATGGATAGACAAGTTGACAAGCAAATAGCTACAAGGGAAGGGGACACGAAGGTGCGCGCTCTGATCCCACTATATATATATATATATATATATATGTTCTTCATCCTTCCTACACTCCTCTCCTCTGACGCGAGCCATGTCCTTAAAAATCAGAGGGTACCCCTTTTTAGATTTAGGACAGATCAGATCTGTTACGTCAAGCGTGCTAGAATAGATCTGTCAATCCAGACTGATCGAATCAGGTACACCACACTTATCTGTCGATTTATACGCGTCGAGGTATAACTGTTGGATCAGATTTCACTACTTATCTAACTAAAAAGTTAAACCCAGTGAAGTTTAAATAAATTATAACAATTATCATTTAATTACACTTTACCGAATACAATATTTACATACTATTATTCTCAATAACGTAATGCATAAAGTTAAAATTGTATTGTATATATTTTTAAATAAATATTTATTAAAAAATGACAAGATTTTTTTATATTTAAAAAAGTTTAGCGGCGATTTAGGACTTGGATTAAAAGTAATTTTGATATTAAGAAGCAGACCTGTTTTTAACAAATTAAGATCAAAAGTAGAAAATTTTTATCCAAATTATAAAATTATTATACACATATTGTACTGTTTTACATGTAATATTAATTTTTGTACGAAAAGTGTAAATTTTGAATTCCTGCAATCACTTTTCGCAAAGATTATACTATAAATTCTTAATGTCAAATTATACCCAATTTGAGTTATTTTTAAATATTTCTATAAATCGCCACTGCTCGTATACTCGATATTCCGTTAATTTAATTAAAAAATAGTGAAATTAAATAATTTAACTAAGAAAAATGTATTTTTTTACTCCAATTTATTATTTATTAAGAACATACGTTAATTGAACTTTGAAATTTAACGTTTATAAAAGTATATCTAAAAGCGGATAAACATTGTTTATAAAATTTGCACTAATTATAGATTGATAACACTGCGAATAACGTAACGTGCGAGCGTGGAAAAAAAATTCGTTTCCGCAACGAGGCATCTCATTGTTAGGCGTCTCTCGTAGTTTGCGATTCGAAACATAAGAGAGAGTGATGACAAAGGAATAGATATTTCTCCAGCTACGGTATTATTACCGGCCGCTCGCATGTTAAATTATAACGACGACGGCATCTCGAAGGATTCTGTCCCACGGCGAGAGGAAGAAAAAAAAAAAAGCCGCGCGCGATAATTATCTTCGATTCGCCGTTATCCGCCGACACGTAAAAGCGGAATCTTAATCCTCCTCGTCATTACGCTTACGAAACTGACTCATAAATCAACAGAGTCGTAGCACTCCCTATCGCGCGGACGAACGTGATGCAACGCGACTCTCCGTGGAAGAACGGCAACGCACTCGGACGTGGATTTACGACGACGACGACGACGACGACGACAAATTTTCATTGCGCATTCCATGCGCGAGTCGATCGCCGTGCCGCGATTAGACAGCGATTTGTCGAAATCCACGAACGGGCCGAGACGACCAACACGACGATGGATATCGCGCGAAAAACAATACGTGAGAAAGAAAAAGCAGCCTCGAACTTGATTATTTGAAGTTCGAAAAATCAATCGTTCAATTTTTGTGTTTTACAATCCTGTTTTCGCGATATTTTACTAACATTCTATGCTAGATTCAAGAACGAATAGACACCGAGTCGATCGCGACTGTCAACCAAGTCACGAAAACGTTTGAGTATGACATTGATAATAACACGTCAATGATTTCATGAATTAATTCGACGACCTCTGCGAGATCGTACAATAAACAATATTTACAGCGAGGTTGCTTTGATTCCCATGAATGCCTAATGACTCGTCATACGTATGTCGAGAGCGTCTCACGATGACACGGCGGATTTAATCGCTGTCCGGTGACATCATGTCCGCTTCATTGCAAGTCGAATTTTAAGTCGTTTGATCGATAGAGAGGATTATACATATATATATATATATATGTTTATAATTATATGTTAATTATATATAATTATAAATATACATATATGTAATATGCCTGTTTATAGATTCACCGCTATAATTCTCGTTCTATAACCGCCGAGTCGACTCTCAATGCCTGACTGCGATAAAGCCGGTTAATCGTTGAAGCGCTCGTTAAAAAGTTGTTATTTAATTAATGGCAAGAGACACGCGAGGGAATTTATCTACCATACGATGTTTTTCACATCGGATTGTCTCGTAAATATCCGGCAACTGCCACCACGTGCGCGTGACGCGCAAAAGTAGACTGTTTACAGCGATGTTTAATGTGAAAACAATGGAAGAATGTGAGAAAAAATGTGTTACGTCCATAAGACGTATAGGCGTCATGTATTATACTACAATTTTTTTGCTCTCACGAAGTGAATGGCAAAGTTTTGTGGAAGAATTTATCGCCACTTTCCACATTTTTATTTCAATGCGATTCGTTATTGTAAAATCTTAATTTGATTTTGTTCGCGTGTTTTTTTGCCGTAAGAACCATCTAACGTACGAAGGTACCACGTTTTAACGTTGAACAATTTATTATGCCGCTGTATAACTCTATTCAAATAGACGACAAATCGAAAAATATGGAGATATACGTTAAACATCCGTCAACGAGTCTTATCTAGACAGAGGCTCTCGAAACAATTTCTATATAAATTACTAAATGTGATACGCGCGTGTAAGCACAATGCAACCTGTCTCACTTCACGTGGGATGCGCATCGTGCGTGTAATAAACGCGTGTATATTAAATACAAACGCAACAATATGCGAACACACGCTCGCTCTCGGTTCCCCCCCCCCCCCCCCCCCCCCCCCCCCCGAAGAGTTCTTTCTCGCTCCTCCTCAGGTGTCCGGGACTAAAATAATAAACTAATTCGCGCTCGCGTTTACATCCGAACGTCAAGCGCAAGTGTAAGCACAGACGTTTAAAATAACACATACGCAAACGGAAGTTGTGTCCCGTCGTTTCACGTTTTCTCAAATTCATAATGCGTCGGAGCCGCCTCTTAATGTACACAAAGTGCTCTATAATTACGAGAGAAGGGAGCAACAATGCAGCGTAAAATCAAAAACCGTAATCAAATCCTTTGTAGTTACGTAACTACAGAGTAATTGCTCCGAGACGTACGTGTCTCTCCTTATGTTGATCGTCGCTCGGACGGCGTGTGCGATGATAAAAATAAAGCGCTCGGCCGTCCGGTCCGAAATGGCTTCGGGATTACGATCGACAGGAGGAGAAGGCATAATCGGTTGGGGATATCGGCGCAAATAATTGCGAATCATCGCGCGTATGGTAGTGCGCGCGCGCGCGCGCGTTAATGCACCACTTCGCCAAGGATGGAGCAAGAAGATTGACAGAGGCCGGCTCTCTCCGATCGCATTCCCCGCACCTTATTCGACTCGTTGCATCCCGTTAATTGCGACGCGGGGCTCTCTCGACCCGAAATAAGGTTAACGGATAAGGACGTGTTCCTTTCGCCGAACTTCCGTGCGCGAACACGAATTCGCTTCGCGTGAGGAGAGCGAGACGCGTAATAAAGTAAATATACTCCCGTTAAAGAAAAAGAAAGAAGACGGGGAGGGGGAGGGCGAAAGAGGAAAAAAAATCGGACCGGTCTGGAATCGAAGGCCGAGGAGGCGCCTGACGTGTCGCGATGCGGATCGTGATCGAAGTGATCGAAGATCGGTGGTGTATATCGTCGGTACCGCACCGCGCGCGCGCGCGCGCGCGCGGTAGAACAAAATCTCTCGTCGCGATGACGCGCGCTTTCAATCCCGTCAGCCGAGACCCACTTCGGATGGCTTCAGTAACGCGGAGCTCGCAATTAAAACGCACTGTCAACGCCAGCGTTTACCGCATCCATCAGACCGAAGATGGAAAGCGTGTCAAGAAGCGGCCCGACCTACCCCCCGCAACCCTCCGGTCTAGCGGGTGGCGCGAAAGGGTGGAGGCGTCCACTCGACGCGCCACACTCTCCCCCCGTAGTGCGCTCGCTCAAAAATGCATTTTTCAGGCATGATATTGACGAACTGACAATTAGCGCGGATATGGGGTAAACCACACGCAGCATGACGCATAGACACGCTCGTATACTCTTTTTTTTTCTCTCTCTCTCTCTGTCTCTCTTTCTGTGTTTATCGTGCTCTTCATTGGACGACGCAAAGAAGTGAGGAAATTTTTAAAACGGACAAAATTAAGAATCCTATTGAGAAGATGGCAAATTCGAAACTCATTATCATGAAATGTCGATCTGCAGTAATTATCGTTAATTCTAGTTTCATTATTACTGAGAAAAATTCATTATTTCTATACTTTTTTGTCTTTGTTACAGGCAGTACTTATTCGCGAAAGAGAGGTCAAAAATTAAATAATAAGATTCAGAAATTGAAATTAAGTTTCGCTGTGGTAAAATCGACATGCAATTACGCCTCTTAAAAAAAAAACTTTTAGCGAGTAAACTTTATGAATTAATAACTGCTATTACGGTCATTTTTCACTTGAAAAGAGACACTCGAGCAAATATAAACGTTATCTGTCATTCTTCATATACAGCAACAAATTAGACAGCAAAGTTTTGTTTTGCTTCACTACGTCTGTAAAATACGTATAAAAATATACACGTTCAAGGCGAGACGGTACTCTTTCTAAATAAGATTCGTTGACAATTATTTCAAGGAATTGAAAACTCTACGATATAATTACAAACTGCAATTTTGTATTAAATAATAGGAATTCCACTTGATTGTCTCCACTTAATCCGCTCCATCGATCGTGATATGGTTGAAATAAGCAAATATAGCGTTCGCTATTCTCATTCTAATCGTCGCATACATTATGACACACGTGACGTCTAGTCATATACTGACGTTTTACCAATCAAAATTCGACCCAAATCGAAATTAGCCCGTCGAGTACGTGTCGATAATCTCACATATTGCACATCACATCACATCGATATAATATCATATTTTACAAGGTCTGAACGCTTTAATATGTGTCACTCGCGCTTTAGGAAATCGCGGCGTTTTTATCCTGACAGCTCGTAAGATATTCCGGAATCGGAGATAGCGATATATATACACATATATGTGTGTGTGTGTGTGTGTGGGGTGTGTGGAGAGGAGCGCAGAAAGAGAGCTAGTGTAAGTGTACATGTGGGACAGACGAAGACGAGAAGGGCGCGTGACAGAGAAAATCCGAATCGTGGCGCGAGGACACGGCGAAAATAGAATCGCGCGGCGCGATTTAATCCGCGACTATGCTTTGACGCGGCCGGCGTGCGCTTGATCGAGGTTAATGCGGCGCGACGTTAATTTTCCGAAGGGGGTAGAAGGAACGCGCTTTCCCCGCGGACGATCCGGACGTGCACGAGGATTACACGCGATTCCCCGCCACCTGCTGCGCGCACTGCACTTTTGTTTATGCAAGCCACGCGCTCGCGCCGCGGTAATCTTTCTTCTTCCCTTCCTTTTTCCTTTTTTTTTTCCCTTCTTTTTTTTCGCGTTCTCTCGAAACCGCACGCGGACAATCGACCGCGTTGCACTTTTCTCCAAATTTTTCTTCGACAAAGGCAAGCGCGACTCGTGGAATTTCTTTCCGAGAACTTATAACCTTGCTCGTACTATTAACCGTCACGAATATAAAACACTCACAGATTGACGTAAACCTTTTAACGAAAAATAAATTAAAAAATCAATTCTGTGTAGAGGAATAATATTTAATTTTATAACACAATTTTATAAATCGTTCGGCTTTTATTACCGCCTTTTCCAAGAAGTTGCGATAAATCGAGGATGTGCTTTTCATACTTATGGCTGAGGGACTATATTTACGCGCGAAAATTCGCGAGATAGGACCGAGGCTTCGATGGATTTATCACGGCATTCTACACGATCGTGGAGGTGATATAACAATAACGAAAGAGGGAATTTAACGAAACTGAATTTTCCAAGGAGTAAAGCTTTGGTGCGTGTGACACTTTGATAATCCTCACCGAGCTCGGCACGAACTTAAGCGTAACGTCACGGCGTTTCGGAGTAAACTTCACTCTGTACACGAAGAAAACAAATTTTCATTTTTTCCGTTCTATTTACATGTGAAACAAGACTTATTCACGTAAACACTAAAAAAAGGACACGCTCCCAGAACGAAGTGAAATCGTAAGGCATCTCGGCACACAATTCACACTCTAGTCTCTACGTTTGAAATATTTACGTTGATCTTTCGACGTATCGCTTTTCTCACTTTACTTTTCCCAGCGACCAAATAGACGAAATAATACATGACAGCACTCGGCGGATGAGAGCTGCCCTTAAGTGCTCTATACAGTAGAACCTTCGGCAAGATCGGACCGAACTGTATCAGTGACCAACCAACCAACCGGTGACACCACGTTGCCTGCGGTCACCGGAAAAGCGCATGAATCACACAACGCACTCACCACTTGGAAGTAGTGGTTCCACCGAGCAGGACACGTCGGCCCCGGCGTGTCGTCACCGCCGACACCTCAGACACGGCAGCGCCGATCCTCGTCCAGCAGTCACGACGCAAGGAGCAACGCGGCGTTGGGACGGCGAGCATTGGGACGCGCCTCGGCTGCGGGATTCTCGGCACCATATCACCACGTCATCGCCACGACGAGCCCCGCGCAACGTAATACGACTTGACGAGGGGGAGGGGGGGGCCAACGGCTCTCCCCAGCATTCACACCGAACTTTTTCTCTTGTATATATATATATGCGTGGTCCTCAGTGTGGTCACTACTATTATTCCTACTACTACTACTACTACTTCCACCGCTCGACCGTCATCCGTCACCGCGCGATGACGTGCATCGCCACAACGCTCTTGTCACGCACCCCCGATTGTCAACTGACGCGCTCCCGCTGAGCCTCCGGGCTCGGTTCACCACGCAGGGAGACGAGCGAGTCACGATGCCGCGACAGCGTGCATGGTTCTCACCGACGACGGAACGGAGCGAAAGCGAAGACCCACCCGCAACGGCAGCACGTGGCGCACTGACGGCTCCGCGGTCATCTTCCCCACCTCTGCCCCCTCCATCGTAGCGTTGTCTACCCCTACCCGCTGTGCCGTCGCGTCCCCCCCTCCCCTCCCACCCCGCGGCCCTGAACTGTCCCCACCACCGGGTCGCGATTCTAGCGGGGCGCCGTGTTTCTCTCCCGTCTCCCCCCCCCACCATTGCCCATTCCACCCACGCCCCCATCCCACTCTTCGGAGTTCCCGAGAGTCTTTCTTCCTCGCGAGTCGCCCTTCTCGTCTTCTGTGGCGATGTGTCTCGAGGCTGATTCCTTTTTTTCTCTCTCTCTCTCTCTCTGCCCCTCTCCCCCTCTCGTACTTCTGTCTCATTCTCTTCCCCAACCCTTCGAATCTTTCTGCCCCGATCCCTCTCACTCGTTCGTATCTTCCGTACGTCCAAACTGACCACGATTTCTTCGCAACGACACGCGCGTTCGACGTGTCCCTCTTCCAATTATTCGGAAGATCTCGATACAGACGCTGCGTCGTGATTGCAAAGTGTAATGTAAGTTAGGAAAAAAGGCGCAATGTGTAAGAGGTGATGTGATAATTCATTCGCAAAAGTTTGGAGAACTTCGAGCAACTATTCAGAGAGAACAATTATGAGGTAAGATGAAAATAATATTATGGGAGAAATTTTTTATATCTAAATGAAATATTAATTATTTTGACAATAATATTCTAATGCAGTGTTTTAAAATATTTACATTAACATCATTACTAAATAAATGACCAATTTAATTTGTCATTTTATTTCAGCTTTAGTTTACGATTATATTTAAAGTCTGACAGTAATCGGCGCAGTTCATATAAATTATAACTGAAAGATGTATAATTAAAATTTAGTTATAAATATTATTAGGCATCAAGATTGTGTATTAATCCTTCTTTATAACATATTTGATTTATTTGTATAACTGCTAATTTAACTCATTTATCGATCTTGATATTATTATCATATTTGTATGACTTTAAATAAAAAATTTATTGTCTTACATTTTTTTTATTTATTTTCAATTTTTTAAGTATCCACTTCAATTTCCACTTGTTGGATTATTCGCCAAATAAGCACATCGAATTATTGTAAAATATATTAAAGAATTAATTCCTCTTTTTCTTTATAAACTTTCGTACAAGTTTTCACGGGAAAAACGATGTTGCGCGAACATCTAAAATTTAGCCAGATACAGAAAATAATTTTATTGGCCATCAAAATAATTATGTAGGATACTCAAGCATGACGAACAATGCTGCAAAAAGTTTTGACATTTCAGCATTCAGCATACAAAATTATTTTCACAAACTCATTTTCAGATCTGTATCCAATTAAATTTTTTAATACTTTAGCGGAAGTATTTTTTTTCTTATTATTTTCCTTTTTTCGATTCTTTCTAAAAATTCCGAAAGCATTAAGCTTACAAACGAATACGCTATACAATTTACGAAACAAATATATTTCGCGTTCGTTGCACGGTGCTCTTTGATACTCCACATGTAAAATGATTCAGTAGAAACGTTTTCCTGGCTGACAGTGATGCAGCGACTTCTACTTAACCGACTTCCCGCTTCCCATAACATTTAGCTGCACAAAGTGCAGCCTCGTGTTTCTCCACTCGGATTTTTATCTGTTCGATCGAATGCTGATCGAATATCTCGATCTCCTCCCGGGAGACCAGCTCCTCGACGCGACGACGCGGTGCGGTTACGTCTCGACGCGCGTAAAACGCGCGCCGCGTCGCGATTATGTAATCCTTTTATAATGATCTCATTAAAGTTAGGCTAGTTAAGAGTAGAATTTACAAACAGTAATACGATTTACTTAATAATGATTTATTTTGCGCTTATGACGCCGTTTGTAGCCGTAAATTTCCCAGCGCAGACATTTATTGCTTCGGTGTAACCCGAGCCTATATACGATCTCCTCGTTGCTTCCGAGATCTAGCGGTACCAGCTACATTACTGCATTTTTTGCATGGCGAATTAAACAATCGAGAACTCGCCGTCGGCACTGCGTCGAGTTGTTCAAAACGCTTCGTGTGATCCAGTTTCAGTCTTTCGTCGCTTCACTTTTATTAGCGGATAACCGACGACGGCGACTAAATTGGCGGAAAAACCATATTGTAAGAACCAGATATCACATTGTGTATAATGGCGACAGAATATAGTTTATAGCTAATTTGTAAATGGAGGCAAATTTTTCTCTAATAATAGTTTTATATTAATGCCTAAATTCAGAGCAAAATCATAAAGGCTCGTAACATATTCTCGTAAGACTTACAAGAACTTCTAAGTGCTTATACCTTTAGACAATATTTTTACAGGCAGCTTTTTACTAATCATAAAATTTGCAAGAAATCGTAGATATTTACTAACAATCGTACGTCTTACGATACACGTACGCATAAAATTAGAATACTAATCATAAGTTCTTACAAGTTTTACGAGAACGAGTTACGAGTCTTACGATTCTGCTTAGAACTGATCCATTAGTTTATAAGCTGAGGACTAATTTCTGATCAATTATAAATATCGTTATCTTATCTTGGATAACCGCGCAGAAACAAGAATGTTATTCCTGATATTTTTATAGGAAAAATCATAGATGTAATAAGTATATATTATAGACTATTTATTCCTATGAAATTAATTGTTAGTGTTAGAAAGGGTAAAATAGTTTCTTGCGTACCGCACTTTCTCTATTTCTTTTTAAAATGTCACGTTGAAGAGAGATGTAAATACGATTCGATAGATTTATTTTTTATTCCTGCATTGAACTGCACTTTTCTTCTCGCTTGAAATAAATTTCGAACGTGTGTATCTATTTCACAAGTACACAGAAAGTGTATACGATTGGATGCTTTCCAGCGAGAATACACAGTGTATGACATAATGATCGTTTCATTCTTACTTAATATTGGCAATTAAATAACAACAATGTAACAATTCACACTGTATGAGACGCTGTGTCTCTGTTGAGAAGCAACCTCATTCACATTGGGGGAAAAAAGTTACATTAATCGGAATTTTGAATGAAAATGGACAGATTAGAATTATTTGGTTAAATCTCTATTACACTTTCAGTTGGGATAATTAAAACTTCGATTGATATATAATCAGGGAATTTTCTCAGTGCAGCTATAAAACAGATCTAACGATTGCGTTCCCTTTTTAATGGAGTAGCTAAGAGACGCTAAGATCAAGGCACCTATAGTCTATATACTTATCGCGTCTATGGGAAAAAAGGATCGACTCGATCGTTCGCCAATTTAAGAACCGTTAATTCGACGCATCGTCGTCATCCGGGACCGTCCGGTTCACCGGTATCGACGACCAATCGAGAGGACCATCAAATCCATCCTCCGGCCCCCCCTGTCCCAACATTCTCAACCCTTGTTAGCGCGAGAAATGTAAATCAACTGGTAATAGCGTGGCAGCTGGGGATTAAGCGACCCGCGGAGACAAGCGGGGGCACGGCGAGAAGGTACGAAGTACTGTCGACACGACGACGACGTCGTCGACGGCGACGCCGACGGCAGGAGTAGGCGGAGGCGGAGAGAGGGACCGTCGGCCTCTTCCCCTTGTCCCGGAGCATTAGGAGTTCGGTAATAAATCTCGTTGAAAAAACGCTCGCGCGCACTCTCACACACGCGTGTACGTGCACGCTCTCGGAGGTCTCGCAGGCACGTCTGCTCTCTTCTTCGGCGTCTATCTCGTTCGGCTCGTACATCTGTGCTCTCCCGCCGCAGTCACAGCGAGAGAGAGAGAGAGAGAGAGAGAGAGAGAGAGAGAGAGAGAGAGAG
>NW_017280397.1:142516-168541 GCF_001594065.2 Cyphomyrmex costatus | reverse complement strand
TCTCTCTCTCTCTCTCTCTCTCTCTCTCTCTCTCTCTCTCTCTCCCTCTCTTTGCACAGTGTACGGCTTAGATCGTCTCCTCGCCCCGCGCGGCAACCCTGTCGCGCACCGACGAGGTCGGCATGATCTATGCACGCCATGCGGAGGCGAGTGTCACGGTTTGCTTGATGCATTGGTCCTCACTTGACCCCTTACTCCTCCCTCCCCTCCCCCCTCCCTTCCGCCCCGCACCATTCTTCCTCCTGTCGTTCCGCGGCTGCCCGCTCCTCCCACCCCCTTACCTTACTTTGCTACTATACCCGCGATCCAACCCCTCTCATCGTCATCGACCGCGGTGAAAGCGGCGCGGTTCTCGTGGAAACCGAGTACACCCACGTGCACATAAGTCAGGCACGGCGAGACGCGAGAGGCCCGTTGAAGGATGACGGGAGGAAGAGAATGGTGCGTTACGCGTCACGTAGCAGAGAGTGCATCCGCGGGAACGATGCACGTGGTAAGAGGATGGCAGTTGTTTCTTGATTTATTAAGAAAATGTAGTTTAAGAAACACAATTGATTTAAGGACTGAGCATGAAAAACCTACTTGATTAGTGAGAGCTTATGTTGTAAACACAAGGTATCTTCGAATATAACAGCATAAAAAAGAATTGTAATTTTTGGATATGTAATCGAACGGCTTGGAAACAGAGAGAGAGAGAGAGAGAGAAATGAAGGAAAATGAAGAAATATAAAGTAATAATATTCGTAACAATGTTATCGTACAATTACACACAATATGTAATAACAGATGTCCAATATATTACCTATTATAAATTATGATTTACATGTTAAGAAAATAATCTCTCCTTGTGTATGTAAATTAAAATTCTCAAAGGCATTTGTTTTCGTATAACATTTCCACGCCAACTCCGATATAATTTCATCATTCTTTCGGTCCGCCCATGAAAATCGTGCGTGCAAAAATTTTACATCGAGATTTCAACGTTTTCCACCACATTAGAGTCGAAAGGGCGCTTCAGGAGGTTTTCGGTTTTCGGCAGGCTGGAGCCCGGGAGGGTAGGAGGGCTCGGGAAAGAGACTCGACCCACAGGAGGGAGGATAGTACGACGCGAATAGTACGACGATGGTTACATTCTATGGATCAGAGAGCTCGATAGCGTGCCGAAGTCGAGGCGAACGGCAATAAATCCATTTTTCGTGAAGGGTCGGTCGAGGGGCGAGTGTGCGCCGGGGTCTGATTAGCAGCCTGACTCGGCCGTACAGGATGACAGCCGGTGAGTTATAATATTGCCCATCCATCTATTTATCTACTCCATCGCTCCCCCTCGCCCCCCTCCCTCCTTCTCTCTCTCTCTCTCTCTCTTCCTCTCTCATTCTCTCCTCGCCCCCTCCCCCCCTCTCACTAGTTCTTCTCCCTCGGCGCGTAAACGCTCCTCTTCGAAACGCCGTTCGGATATCGGAAACGGTCTGCGCGATCCTGCAGCGTATATATATACTATATCGAAGAAAAGGATAAATATAAATTAACTGGCGTCTCTCTCGTGCTACACATACGAGGGATCCTCGGGACAGAGGGGTCGATTCCTGGCCACCCTGATCCCGCGGAGATTCGCTGATCCTCAACGAAGGGAAAGTGGGGGGAGGGAGGTGGAGTGGGGGGGGGGGCGATTTGTCGTACACGTGGATTCGCGTGATCGCTGACACGTAAGAACGATGGTTAAGCTGCATCGTGCTCGTATGTTAGTTTGGATCGCACGCGCGCACAAGACACTTTTTATATCTTGGGTTCTATTCATATAGAATTGCGAGATCGATTACTTTTAACCAAATTGGTGTAACGCGATTGTGTTCGCGAATTCCGAGTGAGAAACAAAGCCTTCATTTTCTTGTTAATTCCGAAATTCCATTCCGCGGGGCGAACCACTTAATATGTCCGATGACAGTTGTACTTTCACAATGAGACCTCTTTTGTCAAGTCCCTCGTTAAGGAACCGGCTCCAAATTTGCCAAGATACACATCTCTCTTTCTCCCCTCCTCTTCCTCTCTTGCGAAAAAACAACACAACACGTACTACATATATCACATTTGAAAGAGCCATTGAAAATCATGCGTGCTCTCACGTGCGGCGATATAGGTACAACAATAACGCTTCAAGTAACGCTTAAGTCACCGCGCGGTATACATGGACCGTGTGCATCAGGGTTACGGTAATCAAATATTCACGGCGTTCGGCTGTCCCATCGTTCCGCCATAAAACCGGTAGTATAGGGCGTCGAGTGTGTGTGCGCGCCGGAGGTTCACCTCGCACGACAGTAGGAAGACGGAATTAAGCTCGTATGATAGGGCGCGAGGAAGGTGACCCCTCGCAAATCTTCCCGTTTGAAGGCGAGCGGCGGGACATCTCTCTATACATTTTGAACTGGAAAGACGCGCGGCGTCCCGAACTTTCGACGGGAACCAGTTCATATATCTGAAGTATGGTCGCCATAAATAAGCGACCTGTCCGTTTGCTCTGTTCGCCCAACCCCTCCTCGCGAATCTCACTCGCTCTTTCTTCTTCGTTTTCCCCCCCTAACCCCCCCCCCCCTCCCTCTTGAATTTCCTGCAGTCGTAATATTGGAGCCATGCGAAGCGAGCCAGTCGCCGCGCCGGAGGAAGTATTTCACCAGCAGCGCGAAAGAAGGAAAAATCGCGATCACCCTTCTCCTTCTTCGCCTCCACATCTCGTCGTCGTCGTCGTCCAACTCCTTCGAGTGATCGTGCGTGTCAACGGCATTGCAGAATCCAAGAAGGAGGAAGGGGATGGACCATCGACGAGGGAGGGGAAGAGAGAGAGAGAGAGACGGACTGTGCACGTTCTACGAAATCAATTCTTAAGTCCGACATATTTCAGGTTGGCTGATCGTGACTGCACTTGCCACCGAGATCAATTCCCGTGATTGATTGACCGACTGGTTCGCTCACTTTTTCACTCTCGGTCTCTCTTTCTCGGCACGTTTAGGATCCTCTCTCTCTCTCTCTCTCTCTCTCTCTCTCTCTTTTTAGTCTAGCGTTGATACTTATGCAATCATGATCGTCGACTATTGCGCGAATAATATGCGCATATTGCTATCACTTGCGGATAGTATCGCGCAAGTTATATTGATACGTACATCATTCACGTGGAGACTCGGGAGAAGTCGTCACTAAAAACTGCAATAAAGTACGCTTCGCTACTTTCAACTTTTTGCGAACGTATGCCGCAGCGAGCAGTAACGCGTACACAGATTCGTGATTGCGCGGGAAAGAAAATAATTAATTTCGCAAAAGTGGAATACGTTCGACTTTACATACGTCACATCTTAATCATTATTATATATCGTGCTCGATTTCTTTCACAAAGCGTATTAATTTCTTGACAAAGGCAACCTTGTTTAAATGATCGATCGCGGTGTAAAGAGAAACGGTGGATGAGTTGCATAACTATAGAATTTTCTGATGCGTTATATAAGATGATCGCGTCAGGGTGTCCAGCAGCATTCATCCAGATCGATCTGCCGCGTACGCAAAAGCGATTACTTGATTTAATTAATAACAATTAATGCCCACCGTCAAGTTAGTCGTAGCCGTATAACGGTGGCGAGAAGGATATAAGAGGGTTCAAGTCACATGCAGGATCGCGTGCCCTCGTGACCGCAACGAGCCGCAAAATGCGATCATAGCCGTATGTAGACGCAAAGACAGAGAGACCCCGCGTTCGCGGCGCATTTCTGTATAGGCTGTTAGCCGAGAGAACGAACGGGCAGGCTTGCGCTCGCGCGAGCGGGAGAGCGGAGCGAAGCGGAGCGGAGAGCGGGAGTGATTTATGCTAAGTCGCTGATGCTGGCGAAGCAGGGGCCCCGTGTACACGCCGCTGCCGGTCGGCCATCTTGGGCTCCCCTCGTTTCTCCGGGGCCCTCGAACCGATTGACAGACCCGCGGTCGATCGCCGCTTAACGAACTCCCCCTTTCTTCCGCCACGCTCCTGACGCTTTCCTACTCGCCACTACCGGTGTCCTTTCCTCCTCCTCCTCCTCCGCCTCTTCTTCCTTCTTTCTTTCCTTCGTTCTCCTTCCTCTCGCTTCACTGCCAACAATAAGACACCTTCTATATACTCTTCGTATTTTGCTTCTATCGCGTCCCTACTCCATCTATTCGATTACTACTCCTGGGTTTCTGTTAGTCATCGTCCTCTCTCGCAGCAGGAGGAAATTGATATTCGACTTTTTCACCGAAGCCGCCGGCAATTGATGTTAACCTTTCGGCTTGAAAGCACGAATAGAGAATGATTTGTAGAAGTTAATTCCCCTCGACTGCTAGTACCGCGCCATAAGTACTTCTGCGCTTCTTCTAGGTTACTCGAACGTACTTCAGATTGAAAAACGATTACCGAATGTGTATTATAGGTAATCTTGAAACTATAAGCGTCGGTATATTTTCAAGAGAAGCTCAATTTTCAACGTTAGATACATATAGGAAGTATTGCGGGTTGGCATAACTGTCGCGTTTTCGTTTTCACACGCAAAAATCACCTTCCTTGTGCGTGCAACATCAATGCTTTGGGTTCATCGAAACTTTATTGGGTCGACCTTTATGGTTAAGCGAAATACCTGCTTACGATAATATCTTCCGGAACAACACTAAATCTGCGAAAGCCTATATATACTTCAAAAGATCTTTATGGTCTTCTTCGAACAATTGTATAGTCCAGGTTACAACCGGCAGCATAATTTTGACCTACAAGCGTCCCAAGTGAGATTGAGAACATGCCAGCACTTTGTAAACATATTTCATCCGGCAGGTCTCGCCAAGATCCGTCAAATTTTTACAACAGAGCTATACGCGTCGGCATCCCGGGATCCCAGATGCTGAGCGTGCGGATTCTCACCCAATTGCACCTAGCTCGTAAATATTTGGCCGGTGTCGACGTAACTCTAGCCACGACGGCTGGGCTGTTCCTTTCGTCCGCGCTGCAACCGTGAAACCCGCGCACGGCCGTCTGTTCTGATTTCTGTCCGTCAGCGGCGGTCAGATTTACGACGTCGCGTGAGGGGCCCCCGGTTGCCGTGCGGGCCCGGGGGTCCCGGTGCGCAACAATGAAACCGCGCCATTTGTCACAGAGGCGCTTCCTCCGTTTCTAATAAACGTTCGTCCTACCGTCCTCGTCGTCGTCATCGTCGTCGTGGCGCACCGTGCAGCACGGATCGACCTTTGCCGTTGCTCCACGGATCGTGATCTCTCGAAGAACTTCTCTCTCTCTCTCTCTCTCTTCTATCGCTCTCCTCCTCTCTGTCTCGCTCTCTTTCTCCGTCTTCGTCCAACGATTCTCCTCACCCACTCATGATCTCCGATGACGAAGAGAGAAAGAACCGGAGGAGAGTAGGAACCGCCGCAGTGGAATACAACGTGCCTACGTCCATACTTTCACATACCGGCACAATGCACCAGACCATCGAGGAATTGTCATACAAATTGTCGCTTATTCAGCGACGACACTGAAGCGACAATGTATCTGCGTGCAGGCCTACCGACCTGAAGTCACTGTATGGGAGACCATGATTACATCGAGTGGCATTCTCTTATTGTTAGAATAAGAGTAGTGAAGACACGAAGAGGACAGACAGAGATGAGAAGCGAAGCTTGTGAATGTTACGTAGATAACTACTAAATACCATTTATTTAAGTAATTATTGAAATAATTATATCCTTACTTTAATAATTTACTTCACTAATAATTACTTATTATACCGCGTATAATATAATGTATTATTTACAGTCATGAAATTAATGGTCTGGACAGTATGTCGCTATATTGGTGATTTCTTCAGACTGTTCATCAATTAACTATAGTGACAAACTAGTTTCATAATTAGTTGTCCAATTAGTTGTCTATTATGAAACTAGTTTGTCACCTATAAGTAGAAATTGTTATTACTATAATAACGTACGTAAAACTACAATTTTTAATATCCGGACAACAGTTCGAATGAAGTATATATCGATAGTGCATTGTCCGAATAATTAGTTTCGTGACTGTACATGCTATATATGTAGATGACTTAACGCCAATGTCCGGATTAGCCTATTGAAAAATCATATATAATATTTATCTCATTGTCAGCAAGATTGTTTTGCTCGTTCATCAGGAAAGTTGAAGCGTCAATACGTGCGTCACTCGATAATCGGAACGTTGTAATTTACAACGCGACCTTATCGCTAAGTCACGCCGCCGCGGGAATCTGTCTCTTTGGACGAACGGAGGAAAAGTCTAATTAGGACAGTATGAGTTATGATCTTAAACGCGATGATAAAAACAGGCGACGCGTTTACCAGAATTTATGCATCGTAGAATTTATGTCGCATTGAAAGCGATCCAAGGACGATTCTTATTCGTCCCTACCTCATATGGAAAATTCGTTACTCCGCGTCTAACGGATATAAAAACACTCTTCGTAATAATTATTTCAACACAGCTCAGAACATCAAGAATACAATATTATTCAATATCAACCAGGATTGGTAATCTCACAAGTTCGAGTCTATTTTAAGATCTTAATAAGAATGAAAAAAAAGTTTAGCATAATGATATGTTTATAGACGCTCTTGCTCTTATTTTTTGTATATTACATAATTTCTAAGCAATTTATTAAAATTAAATAATGATGTATTCTCTCTCTCTCTCTCCGTCAATCTTTTTATAAAATTTCCCTCAAAAATATCAATTTATCGAAATTTCAATTTGCACAGAAGGAGTTTTTGCTGCTCTTCGAAAGATGATAAGGGTTTATTTAGAAACTTACTGACAATACTAAAAATCTATAGTTCATGTTATATACACTGTACATTTACAGTCAGCATATTTTAAAACGTACCCTAAATCGGTATCGCTTATCGAGGCACGTGCATAATACACCGAATCGATATATGTACATGATGAAGAGCACAGTCTTGTCATGCTGATTCTGCGAATCATTAAGACACGACCTCGGTCGTGTAACCCTCGTCGTCGTCGCCTTCGTCATCGTCGTCATTGTCGCGTATAACTCTGTCTCATCTGTTCGCTATCGATCACAGCATCATTGCTCGAAGTTTGCAATAGCGCTGCTTATCGTTTATCTCGTCACCGTAGATGTATCGGACAAATGCAAGGAACGTCGGGCTTGGACGACGCTTAACCTTTCGAGAGCGCCTCAATGCTTCTCGCCAAAAGTGTCACGAACGCGACGGAGTTCTTCTGGCGCCATGTCGAAGCTACACTTCAATCGAACCGAAATAAGCGTGGACTGAATACTTCTTATACTATATGCTGGGGAACGTCACGATAACGGTTGCCTTCTTCGAACGATACGAATAAGAAATAAACTAAATTCTTTTGAGAACGAAATTGTAACAATCTTCAATCTTTGTGCAAATAATTTAAAGAAGATTGATTTTCATCGAAATTTGAATTGCATCGAATTTTATTTTTATCAAATCTCAATTTTACTACATAAAACACTAATTGATATTGAGAATTTGAAAAAAGATAGCATCCAATAAAGATTTCGGTACAAAAAAACATTTTCACAAAAGACTCTTAGAATATGTAACAATTAAAAAATTAAAAATTAAGTTCCAATAAATACAAATTTATAGAAATTAAAAGAGAGCTATTCGAACTAAACTGAATATTATCGTGTGCTGTTAAAAATTAGGATATATTTTATTCTCATGAAAAATGTATAAGAATTTCGGTATACCGCAATTAGCGTTTCAAGACACGGAAGGATGTAATAAAGTACAAGATGATCGCTTCGGTAGCGATATCACTGCGGATAAATAAATTCATCTGGTGACCACGATCCTCTGACGCGTGTAATGGACGAGACTCACTTCGGCCTCAGGAAGAGCGAACGGTAGTTAGACCGGCATGGCTGACTGCCGTTTCATAGACGGAGGTCATCTACAGTTCCCAGCCGCTAGTTTCTTTTTTCTCCCCAAACGTCACCGTCGATATTTATGGCGAGCCATAGACGACCGAGGGGTTCGGCTCTACACGGCGAAGAGCAGAAGCAGGGCCCGAGCGTAATTCTGTCAGCGTCACGCTCAGGCTCGAAGGA
The DNA here is from genome assembly GCF_001594065.2 of Cyphomyrmex costatus. Classification (NCBI taxonomy): domain Eukaryota; kingdom Metazoa; phylum Arthropoda; class Insecta; order Hymenoptera; family Formicidae; genus Cyphomyrmex; species Cyphomyrmex costatus. Next base: position 160,424 of record NW_017280397.1, on the reverse strand, counting down.
GTCAGCGAGGAAGATACCGAGAAAGGAAGGAACCTATAGAGTAGGCAAGATATACCCGAAAGAAAGCGAGACACGTCGTAGGAGAACGTAGGACGTGGAGATGGCGAAAGCGAGAGGAAAAAAGTCACTGGAACGTTTCCAGCCCGGAGTGCCCGGTTGTTAGCGACCGAGGGGGGAGCCTGGTCCTCCTATACCAGACGTAGTAACGGCGACCTCTGATATCACCAGTCAAGGTTATTGTCCATTGAGGTAACATGGTAGTGTCAACATCGCAAATTTACACCGCACTCTCTTCGTTTCGGCAGACCTTTAGTATTTTCTTTATAGCTAGCTAGCCGGGATTACGTGGCACGCGAGCTTGCGTTGGTTAACACGTGAATGGAGCTCAGTGTCAATAGGCAGCATTGTCAATCCAATTATTTTATACGAAAATGTCATAGTAAAGAAAAAAAATAAGCTATTTTGCCAGTCCTGTTTTTGTTTCTTTTTGTGTGTAACTTTTTATCTACACTCAAGTCAATGATACCATAAATGATAATTTATTAATGTAAAATTTAATAAATATATAAAATACCTTGAAATGATTAAGACAGTTTGCAAAATTTAAATGAAGACACATTTGTAATTAGATATCTAAATGTGATAGTGAAATAGATGTTCTCCCTAGATCTTTACAGAATCCGGTTTCTTCAGATCTGTTCAGATTTTCCATAAAATCCAAACAACTTGAATTCATAGAAAAAATTCTAATGTATTGAGATATGTTTTATGTCAGAGAGAGAGATTACAAGTTTTCTTTCATACATTCCTTTAATAACTCCATCCTTGAGAATATTTAGAGCATTTTTACCTGCTTCACAGATATTTCTAAGAACTTCTTAAAATTTTATTTTAAAACGATAACCACAAAGATTTTTAATAAAAAAACAATGCTCTGCGATGTTCTTTGTTAAAAATCCCACGAAAAACATCACGCACTTGTAGGGAACCTATAATACAAAAACATTGACGAATTTATATTTTATTATGTCCTAGCGAGAATGTAGTTATTCAAGCCTACTAATATCTTCTTAAAATAGAAGAAGTACCTTAAGAATTAATTAATTAATTTAGGTTAAACTCGTTACTTACGAATTTTAAACCGCGTTAAACTTGACATTGAAAATCATAACGAAAAAAAACTTTTTAACGTATCTTTATAGTAGATAAACATTGTCAAAACGAAAAGATCACGTCAGTCGTGCAGTGACAATTATTTTACAACTGCGATATCTATCATATAACGAAGTTTGAAGTGAAACCTACATTAGCAGCAGGGACTTACATTACCACCTCTATATGTAATACATATTGTAGATTTTCGTATATATATAGATTCGAGAATATAGTCATTAATTTTGAATATAAGGATAATTACGCGCGGTACTCGAATAAATTACTCATACGTTAGGCACTCGTTACATTGATATAGAAATTACTTAAATGCTCTCTCGTTTAACTTAAAAACACGTATCTCGCGACTGTGTAATTAGATTAACGTTCTATCAGTCCGACGCAAGTAGACACGTAACTATTTTAATTGAATGCCATAAATCGTATTTTTCTTTCATTATCCGGAGTCTTTTTATTATTTTCGCTCCAAGATCACTCGCGATTTATTACAACATCGAGTTTCTCCTTACGTCCGTCTTACCGCTATGCGCTATCAACGCACGAATAAAACAAGTATCCCGCGCGGGCAAGATAGGTACATAAGATATTATCCGTTGCGACTCGACCGAGTTCACGCAACCCTTTTAACTTACGGGGGGCTGGAAAAGCCTGTTGGACAGGTGGAACGAGGCCGCGCGAAGGCACGTTACGCATTATTCCAAGCTCATTGGCCTTCGAAATGGCCGAGGTGGCTTCCTGCTCCGTTACGACGATCACGTTAACGTTTCGATCATCCGGTTTAGATCGCGTCGACGTTCACCACCGAGAGGAGACTTTTTTCCGAACGGCCGAGCCCGTTCAAGACTCGCGTTGTCTTTCTTACGGGAATCTTCACACGGTGGCTCCGAAGTGCGCGCACTTCGAGGAGGTCCAAGAGGCCGAGAGATTTATCGCCCGCCGCTTATTATAGGTATGAGAAACGAGTTGCACATCGTGGGTGGGTTAACTAAATGTCGCGATGACGGAATCGTCATCGTGGCGCTCGCTGCGCGCGAGAGAGAAACTCGCCTCTCAAAAATCTGCTGCTTATAATGCGGCGGTGTTAAATTGTAATCACTGCGAGCGAGACATTATATTGTCTTGCGCGTAGATAGTCGTACAAAGCAAATCGCGCAATTACCATCGAATTAGCATTAGCAGACGCTTGTATTATATTTTATGTATCGCGTTATCGGTATTATGTCAAAAGTAATATCTCTCATTATTTCACTTATTACATTACTTATTTTTAATCAGATATCACGAAATGTCAAACGGCAAAATATTACTAACTGTTTTACTATTTGATATTTGCGTAGGCAGAATTAACTTAATTGAGAACAAAATTCACTCGCGACCCATATATCACGTTACACGTCATTGTTATCATCCATAATATTTTTTTTTTTTTAGATACAAGTCCAACGGTAATCGAGTATTTATTTATTAGGCAGCGAGTCGTATCGCCAAACACGATGACGTATGCTAATTCACGGTTTTTCGAGATCCGTTTTAATTATTAAGACCATGGCGTGTGAGAAGGCCGTCACGTTTACGCCGCGGAGAAAGTATCCGAGAGAGGAAAAGGATATTCCGATGAAAATATCGTAAAACGTTTTATAACCGACATAAACAGCGAACGAGAGTGAGAGCGACCCGCGTCGCTCGTGTGTATTGGTGCCACTCACAGGGGCACGTAGATACACCTAGGAAGTGGAGGTATTACGTATCGAGTGACGGCTACTGTCATCTTCGTACGTGTGATATCTTCTCGTGTCTTATCATTAATTCAGCGAACGCTCGAATTCGCCTCTCGACGAGTTAAATTTCACAACAAATGACGTGTCAAATGCGAAATTTCGGTCTTTCATCGCCCTGCGATTGGCGAGATAACAGCGACAATAGAAAGTCTTGGCATCTCGAACGCGCTATACAAGATTTCTCTCATTCGCTTGGCGAAAATAGAAAGAGAAGATGCTATGCTTCCTGCAGAAAGAGTTCCAAGCTTACGAAGAGAACTAACAAAAATTGAATTCCTGATGTAATTTTACGATAGCAATCACGACTCCATTGAAAGATACAACAATTATGTTAGGAAATATCCCTGCCTGATAAAATCTGAAGCGCCTCTCCTCTCGGTGTGGTGCGTCGATGCATCCGATGTCATCGACGAAAGTATATAATTCTCGCTGATATGACAGATAGCGAGGGAGTGCGGTAAACCAGTGCGGCAAAATTGCATTATCGATTTCAAAAGACATTAATGGACGTTACACACGTTCATGCTGTCTCTCTCTCTCTCTCTCTCTTTCGCGCAGATACCTCCTATCTATATACATGTCATTGCCAGCCAAAAATCTCGTGTATCAGCCCGCCCTCCTGTTCCTCCCCCGGTGAAATATTATTTTTAATATTTCCCGTATGTATCGTTGCGAGAATTCGGACCATTAATTAATTTCGAACCGCTGTGTACCGTTTTGAATGGGGACTGTCAGGCGAGCGGCAGAGCGCGCCGCGAAAAATTACCGCGCGCGCCGATTTCCGCTCTCTCGCGCGCGGAAACAAACAGAAATCCGGCGCGTGATCTATCCTGACGCGGCGCTTATTTGGCGGAATTATGGTCCCGTCGTGTCGAATTATACCGGGGTTGATACGCCATCAGCGCGCGCAATAACGCTAAACGTATTCTCCGTGGATCAGCCGACTGCACGAAGCAAGGTGCGTGCACCACGTAGATTGTCTCCGGGCCCGATCGGAACGTGAGAGGGAGCGCCCGCGCGCCGCGCTGCGCCGCGCCGCGCCGCGCCGCGCCGGTCCGGCCGGTTATACGATATCATAAAAGAAATCGCGTGTAAGAGAGGGAGGGAAAGAGCGCAGCGGATGGAGCATCGGACGGACGGATGGACGGACCGATCAGGTTTAGGCAGCTGTCTGCAACCACGTCACTCAAGCTCACCGCGTCGGGCTCGCAGTGGAATGAATGCCTTTCATTATGAGCGTTATCGCCTGCCCAATCTCTACAACCCTTTCTACTTCTTTCGAGCTGTTCTCTTTTCTCCGATTCTCCGTGCAAGCTTCTTCTTCACGGCGGCGCGGCCTCCTCGTTTCTTTCGCGTTCGAGGACCCATTCCTCCCACGATTTAGGCACCGAACGCGCGTAATCGGGCGAACGAAGGGAGAAGTGTGATGCGAATGAGAGAGGGTGAAAAGAAAGCAGCGGAAGGGACGTGCGACGGATATTATCGTATTCCTACTGGGATACGTCTCTTTTGTACCTGATCACGGGATTTATCCGCGTATGAAACCTACTCGGTTCTTTTTTTTCTGCCATCCATCCGGTCTAGTCGCTTAGCGAAGCTGAGAAAAACAGCAATTAGCAGGTTGCATTGGGAAAAAAAATTTGCTGCGATGATTACCCGTCGAGAAATGCACGAGAATGGAGAAGCTGTGTGCAGTTCTATCTAAACGACGATATCGCACGAGATTTAAAGGCATAGCTGCGTACATAATATAATTCGTGCACGCTAGGCCGCATAAGATTATAGAAAATGTTACACAAGTTTGTAGGAAAGATCTTAATTGACATTAAACAGCTTATTAGGCAAGTATTGTAGACGAAGATGTTACAGGAAGTGCGATAAGCGTACAAAATGTTATACATGTACGAGTTTTGAACGGCAGGCTTAAGGACGTATCAGATTTACAGTATCTACAAAAAGTGTCTGGAATTAGAAATTGATATACTTTTCGTATAAAAATGATTGTGGTGCAGTGTTTTAAAATTGTTGAATATGAAAGCTTATACTTTCATGTTCAACAATTTTAAAACACTTATACTTTCATATTCAACAATTTTAAGAAAAAACTACATATTTTAATCTTGAACGAATAACATCTTACATATAATTTATACATTTTTCATTTTACTGAGCAGTTTAATGAAGCTTCACAATAATTATGTACAATATTGTTATTAACACAATCAATTCTTGACAGTCATTTGAATTTGCATTTAGATGAACAAGAATTGATAATTTGTATTTTAATATCGTTATCTATATTGATAAGGACTCGAATATAGAGTTGAAACGTTTATTGAATTTTATTAAATTAAATTAAATTCACATACTTCTAACTTGTGTCGGCTCTTAATGGCGATTATTATTTCCTGTATTGATTTAAGAAAAAATTGTTTCTTAGATTGCTAAAAGAACATAAAACAGTCTAATAAAGTCAATATTTATATTTAACAACATGAGTCCAATGAACATGTTTTTCGTCTTATTTTACATTTCAAAGATATGCTTATTTATTGACATAATAATACAATATAAGAACACTATAATTTTATTCTAATTTTTTATTTTGCGAAAAAATACGTGTTATACATCCTTCAGCGCAGAAAACCAACGCAACTCAATCTGGAATCGCACAATGTATTATACAGCATTAAGGTTTCAGAATAGAGCACGGAGCGGTACGATTCTAACTTGGAGCATTGATTGGCCGATCAGGTCTATTCGATCGAGGAGAAAGATTGAAATCACGTCGGTGCGTGTTAACACGTGGCATGCATGTTGCGCGATTCTCGATGTGGAAGCAGATTTATATGGAAGTCATGCAATTGCAATTATTCTCCTGCGATCACAATGCCGTTTGAGGTCTCTATCTTCTCGACGCTTGTGGGAAACGTTCTATCGGGCATCTTACACTTCAACATTTTGCGCAGCGCGATCCTCTGTGTATACTCCAGAAAATCGTCCGGTAAACTCGCATTACCTAATCGCGAAAGTGCAATAGATTTCGCGCGCGGTAGTTATACCATCTGTGCGCGGCGCGAGGATAACTTATCTCGCGCGAAATCACGAGTCACGTCGACTTCGAAGTCTTCATCTTCCCGCGGAGCGATTTCATCAAATATCTTATATTTCGATATTTACGTCGTAATTTTTCACCCAGCGGATACACAGCCGAAAAAAAAAAAAAAAAATTGATATTATCGAATTGCATATACCGCGTCGGTTGTACGTTACTACGGGGGCCACAGCTCATACATCATATTCAATATTCTAGCACGTTACGAAAATATTTCCGGTCGCGTGTATTGTTCGCGCGCGCCACACAGTCGCGCTTTAATCATCCCCCTGATGACGAAAACAGTCGCGAGACATATAAAAAGCACCTTTCGCGGATTAACAGATCGAGCGGCGCGTGACTGCCCCAGTCAGGCTCATTATCGCGGAATGAATAATTGAGTTATAATACACCCGTCCCAGATTATACAGCGATCTCTTATATACGCGCCAGTTGATCGCTGGTTACCGGTTCGTTAGTAACGCCCGGCACTCTCGCCGCGTGATTGCTGCTAGCAGATCGTGCGAGCACGACTCGTATACAAGGTGCCGAACGATTTTTTTCCATGTCAATCGTCGAGATCGCCGGGACGGGGAGAGGAGCGGAGCGGAGCGGCGCAACGCAGCGAGGCGAGCGGTAATGGCGACCTATCGGTGTCACAGTAAGATTGATAGCTCGTCTGACGAAAGGGTAATTCTCACATACATCGGCGAGGAAGGTCAATCGCGCACCTAACCGCACACACTCATGCGAACGCATTCACGGTAAGGCGTGTTGCGCGTGAGATTTGCATGTTAATTTATTCCGCGCGATCCCCGCCATGTAACGTATACATGCCCGTGCTCACGTTTCTTTCGCGTTCCTACAATTTTCTTTCTCTTTCTATCACATTCATTTTCCTCCTGAGAAATTTGACTTTAGACGCGACGCAACGTGCGTTTCTCGCAGGAACGGAAATCGGCGGAAGTATCGTTATCCGGAAATGGCTCAACACGCGTGGGTGGTGCTGCGTTGATTCCTAGAAGAGAACTATGTATTGTACTGGGCACTTTGCGGTTGCATTATAGCGTATAGTTTAACTCTCGTAAACCAAGCGTTTCGAAGCATAATCTACTCCATGCGGTGTGCCATACTCAGCACGTGATTATATATATAGTCTTTACGTGGTTTGTTAATATTAGCGATTTAAATTCTTAAAATTAAATAACATTTGAGATTATTGTTGTATTAGTTTTTATATGTTGGAAGTCTGACGCAAATCAGCGCGCAGTCATATATCTGAAATAAATTCATTTAATCACTGTTTTGAGATAATTGCGATAAGATTATACCGGATCTATGACAAACCGAGAACGCTAACCTTTGCTGAAAATAATATATAAAGTCGCGGATGTATATATCGGTGAGCCTCGAAGTCAGCTTACTTAAGTACACAGAGAAAAGGTTCCTTCGATTCAAACAAATTTATACATTGGAATAGTCCAACTAAATAAATGTTTAAATTAAGATTGTGATTATTTCCACTAAAACTAAATTTTTTTGACTAAACCAAATATGTTTCATACAAAATTAAATTTGTTTCAATGAAACAAGTATGCATTTTTAATGAATGTAATATATTTTTAAAACATAATTTTACGTCAACTACGCTTTTTTTTTAATTATATCACTGACTGTATATTTTGAGTCAAATCAATTTGATAAAATCGAATTTTGTAAATCTCTTTTTCTACTAAATTAAAGTGTTTTATTCGTGTCAAACTATACGATTTATCAAACAGCGACATCGCTTCATTGAATCTCTTTTGGCATTTTTCAAATAATCACTCTATTCACGAAAAAATGAGATCACTTTTAACTTTTGGATACTGAAATACCTTGCGTATGTTGTTGATGACAATTAAAATCGCCTTCTACTGTTCACGTCAGTTTTTAATTTCTGTGGATATTTGTAGCGCTTGTTGCGTTTCGTCGTCAGTAAACAGCCAATAGGCTTCACGCGCAGATAGATATACCAATTTTAAACTGTCAAAGGAATTGTCTCCACCTCCCGTGCTACCAAAATATGATACGGTTGGCACAATAATCGATTAACAATTGAATTTAATATTTGTCAAAATATGACCGGGTATTGTTTATAGGAAGGGTTAAATTTTTAGCACGCAGCTGCGTCAACAAAGTACGTACATACTCATATGTTTATTGTAACACCGCCAGTAATTAGCTGATCCGCTAGCTTTTGCAGTTAAGTGTCCTCTCTCTCTCAAATGAAAACCAGTTCTCGAGTCTTTGCTCGCTGCGTTGTAACAGTTATCGTCAGGCCGAGTTCATCTTCCGGTGGCGCAAATCTCATGTTCATTTTACGGGCAAGTAAACGCGATATCAATTGGATATGATATGGACAAGTGACAAGCCGGACACCTTGACACTTGGGCTTCCTAATGATTAGTAAGCTGCCTACCGGGGAAAAAGGCGGGCTTTCAATGCGGCCCCGGTATGACGGGTTGCGTTTGATCGACGCATCGTCTCTCTCTCTCTTTCTCGAGGCTCAAACGCGATCTGGGATTCTCTCCTCCATGAATCGGGCTTGAAACGTCAACCGATCCGGCATTCGACGCTTATTGTATGCACTCATCGCGCGGCTATACTCGCCGACTCGACTTGTTTCACGGATTATCTCTCTGCGCAGCATTCACAACTGACACTCGTGTTAAGAACTGTCCTATCACTTCCGCGACAAGCGATGGTTATCGATGCAGCAATGGCTGCGGGAATATCATCGAGTTGAGAAAGATTTTATTATAAATAATGTCCTTTTACAAGTCCTCGAAACAACCGGAGATTAATGCCTTGTAATAGGAAATGACATTCTACTTTCGTTGATAATTTATCGATTGACGAGTAATGTTCGTGCGATCAATTGCGATTTAATATGATTCGATGCATGGAACGAGTTGCCTAATCAACGTTCGGAGTTACAATCAGTCGATATACTCCGCCGATGATCAATCAATTGAGCTGTCATGCCTTTTTAGACTCGCGAAACTTTCAAGTCTCTTTTCCTACAAACATGTTAATTGCGTAAGAATATTGACTTTTCATATAACTCGTATTACTCGTCGATTTTGCAATGTAACTGCAATAATAATGAAATTGACTAAAAAGCGACAAGTTGATAAAAAAACAAGCTACTATATTCTTTCAATCATTCATAGCTATATATTTTTCTAGATCTTAACAATATTTTATAGTAAAAATATTACAAAATTATCAAAATGATTCTTTTTGTATCCCGTTTTCTTTGACAAAAAGACGGTAGCGTGCTGTAAATGTCTTACATACACGTATCTATAGAAGAAGATTAAGGCTCCTGTTCATTCACTACTCCTATCTTGGATTGTGACGTCAGAAGCGAGAAAACACGATAAAAATTATTGCAAATTATATTTGAATGAAAATAATTATCATTAAAATATTTGTAATCGATAGAATAGACTTATAAAATGTACTGAAAACTATCTTGTTGTTTTGGGCAGAAATTAAATCATGTTTATTTCTATATGTTATTAATTTGACAGTTGTGAATTTAGCTCATTTCGTTTTTGGTTATGCATACATAATTCATTTTCAGATATGGTTATTTATTAATTAACGAAACAAAAGGAGAGTTTTCAAAATACGTATAAGTTGATTCTATAATTGATCGTAATTATTATACGTATTTTATTAAAACACATTTCCATCGCTAATACAATTTTGCAAGAACTTTTGATGTATCGTCTCACTTCTCTCTCCGTGACGTCATAATCTGGGATAGTAGTGGTGAGCGAACAACAGCCTTAAATCAATCGAACGTTATCGCTCTCCATTTCTTCTTCTTATCGTTACGCGAAAAATGCTCTTTCCTATACTGTAGTTCCCAGATCGTGGATTTTTCGCGACGATCGCGAATAAAACGCGAGTGTGCAAGAGCCAATTGGCTGCAGCGTTTCTTGGGGCGCATTGAGCGTCACTTCGAGCAATTGACTTTGATCCGTCCGTGTACGCGCGTAACATTGAACGCAATTACGGTCAATTTACAATGGCTCCGTTCCCTCCCTCTCCTGCCTGGCCTGCTCGAGGGGCCGCGGCGTCCGCCGACCGGCCGGCCGGCTCGGTAATCGCCTGTAGGTAGATACGGATGAATAGGGCCGCGTATCGATTGCTTTTGGGATTCCGCGCGATACGTGCGAGGATACGCGAGCAATTAATGCGCCGGCACGCGAGTGCGGCGTGGGCGTCCGCGAACGCGACCGCGGGCCGTTATGATTTTTCATGGAGAACGGCGGCGGCGGCCCCGTTAAGCGGCGCTCTCGCAACACACTCGCATCGGTCGTCTAACGTGAATCAACGTTTTAACCGATTGTAACTAAACTCCGGCAATTGTAACTAAATGTCCCGACGAGAAAATACAGCTCTGGGGGGAAAAATGCATCGCTTCGTGCAAATACGATCGCGCGCATACACGCTTTAAAGCCGCGCACATTTTTTGTCTCCTTTTTAATTCTGTTCTCTCGAAAAGTTACTTGATTAAATGAATTTTCTTCTTTTGTACGATTATCGAATTATTTCTGATAATAATTAAAATATCAATTTTTTAATATAACGGTTCTATTTGAAATTGTTTTAAGCAGAAAAAAAAAACGATATTTCGAAGCTTTCCTAAATATTTGTTATGAAATATAGAATATATGTTGTGTACACAATGTTTCAATTTCAGTATTATACAATAGGTATTTTGATTTACTCTCTAAGTTTCTTGGAGTGAAATCTCGTTCCAAAGAGTTAGAATATTGCCAACATTGAAAAGGAGTGAAAAATAGGCATTAAAAATTTGAAAAAAAAATTTTACCTTTTAGAGTGAATCTCACTGCAAAAAAGTGAAAACGCGTCACCTTATTTAAGACTGCAAATTTTTCACTCTTTTTCAATAGTGACAATTTAATTTTTTCGGAGTAAGATTTTACTCCAAGAAATTCAGAGAGTATTAAACACTGGATAATTTTTATAGCTATGATTCTAATCTCGTGATATCTAGCACGACTTTGGAATAAAATACCGCATAAAATTAATTTTCTTCACGTTCGAATTACCGAACAAAGCCAATGGAGAGATAGCCATCGACGCGACACCTGCCATCTCATCTTCGATGCGGCTCCGCAGTCATCTACGCATCCCCGGCCATCAAACCGGTCGCAAAAATCTAATCGGCCGCGCCGAGGCGGCGATTCGTAATTTTCATCTTGACTCCTCTCAGTCACGGTATCGACGCGAACTCGAAGAGAGCCCTCTCTCTCCCTTCCTCCCTCACACACACACACACACACACATACATTTGCGCGCGGCATGGCATGAGGGCCACGTAGTCGGATAGCCGGTCGGCGTTGGACGTATAGGCTGTTTCGTGCCCAGTCACCGTTAAAGCCCGCGGATTCGAGTGGACGTGACTCTCCGTATAATATTACATCCTATTAGGGACTGGAGTAACTGCCGGGCGAAACGCGACAGCGGACGATAAACGGAAGGGGCAGTGCCTCAAGATGCGTGCCACCCAGCCGTCACACGTCGGAGTAATATGACGTTTCGCGGCTAACGTACGGCTCCGCTATCCACCTATTTAGTGTGCATTACGGTCCGAGTACCTGTGCGTCATGCGTTCGCCGAGCATCGCCGACTACTCGAGTACTCGTGCCCGCCAATGTGTCCAATTACTTTTGCTTTCGCGTCCCTATACCGCCCGCCGTATCGTGTCGATCAGGCCGATTAGGCCGGCCCCGGTTCCTCCGTAACCGCACTATCGTTCCTTCGAAGAGCAGTATATGCACCCTTGATGTGTAATTTTCTGTTAGAATGTGCGAATCTATCTAGAGAGATCGAAAAAGTTTGTCGGTAAAAAATCGGAAAGTTTGAAAACTTTGGACGTACTTAAATATAACACTTCCCATCTTTGTTTTATCTATGGATTTTCTTGGAATCGGCTTAATAAAAATTAATTAAGACAAATGATTGAAACAAGCCACATTTAGTTAAAGCCAGCATATCTTAATATTATTAAGCCAATCTTATAATTAGTGTTTAATAATATACATATATATATATAAATTTAAACAATTTGGTGGCCTTAGAATGCTCGCACAGAATGCAAGAGATCCAAGTTCAATCCCAGGTAATAAAATTATCTACAGATTTTAATATATCAGCATTATTAAGATCGATCTAATATACGTAAACAGCATCAAAAATTATTAAATTGCTAATCAATTTAATTCGTGATATTACTGCTCTTCAATTTGCGTTTCAAGATCGAAAAATCATTTTGGCGCGCAGTTTAAAGGACAACATACGTAGTATATCAATTCATGTATAATTATATATGAACGTTTCACGTCAACGAGGACAAGTGTTTGAGCAAAATTTGTAAAGTTAAAATAAGATGTTCAAGAGTTTAAAATTTTTGTTTTTATTTGTAGTTTCAGGAAAAATGTGGTGTTTACAAACATTCAAAGCGGCTGCTCCAATATGGCAGTTAGAATGAATAAAGAATTTATGGAAATTATTGAAAACATTTATTTATTTGATCAAGGTCCAAAATTCATTCAATTTCCATGAAAATCGATATTTGTGGATTTTTCAAATCACTTATTTTTTTCCAAAATTTGAATTGACGGATCCAATATAGTAGCTGTACTGAAAAACTGACTAGAATTCTTAAATCATTAATTTAGTAATCCAAAATTTATTCAATCCTAAAAATTGAAGTCTGAAAGTTTTTTGGGTTACTCTCTTATAAATAATCCGCAATCAGATTTTCCAAATTAAAAATGGCGGATGCAATAAATGACGATTGTAGTGGAAGAAGAATTGACTGAAACGCTTAATCACGTGATCCAAAATTGATTCTTATCGGATCTTTATTCCGAAGAATCAGATTTTCGGGTTAAAAAAGTTAGAATTGAATTAATTTTCTACTAGATTAATGATTTTAGAATACTCTCTAGTCAGTTCTTCATTCAGTACAGCCATACTGGATCCGTCAATTCGAATTTTGGAAATATGACTACGGATGAGTGATTCGAAAAACCTAGAAGTATCGATTTTTATCGAAAATTGAATGAATTTTGAACCATCTGATCAATGAAATAAATGTTTTCAATAATTTCCATAAGTTTTTTATTCATTCGGCTATATTGGAGCCAGCCGCATTGAATTTAAAAAAACGCCACGTTTTTCCTTAAACTACATATGAAAACAAAAATTTCAAGCTCTTGAACATTTTATTTCGACTTCACAAATTTTGTCCAGACACTTGTGCCCGCTGACGTGGAACGTCCCATATATAAGTACTTAAGATCCAGTTTCATCGTTAAAAGGCATTTATCTCCTATTGGTTGTATTAACATGTACGGTCCTATGAAATGTTTATTTATACAATTTCCAATAAACTGTGCGCCGATTATTTATCGATTTTGAAACACTGCGGCGGTAACAGACTGAATTTGGAATACGTAATATTATATATATTAAATTGACGAGCAAATTATTATTAATGCTAATGAATATTCTTAAAGTACACTGTAAATAATTCATTGCGAAGAATGTATATCAGCCGGAATTCGAACCTGGATCTTCCGAATTTTGTGCTGGCGGCTTTTAATTAATCGCACAAATCAAGAATTTTTAAATACTTTTATAGCATTTTTAGCATATATTTTCCTAAGAGTATTCCAGAGATAAATTAAGCAAACGAAGCATGCGATCTTTATCTTCCCCTTCGAATTTGCAAACTGACGCATCCGTTTTCATCCCGCTGCCCTCATTTCTGCGAGGGGGTGACCGCGTTGTTTACCAGCCGAAGTTTCGTGCCGTACATCGTGTATCCGGGAGGTTAAGTAATAATCCACAACGAGAGTGAAAGCCATGTTTAAGCGGATGCATCTACATATTTGATCTTGTAAATTAGTTTATCAAATTATCACGTCGCAATTGGTAGCGCGAAAGTTCACAATTGCTTGGATTCTATAATCTCAGTAATTAATCTCGTGATATATTTATCATTTATACCAGATCTCTCAGATTTCTTTGAGAGAAAGAACATATATGCTTCTTCCGAATATATCCGCTAACCTATTCATTTCGGTAATTCGCGGTCGTACGTCAGCCACGAACATTTATCTTTATGGCACGGTTTCGGATCCACGTGGCGTGCGTGGTCCTCTGCCTGAGAGAATCTGAGGGGAAGGTGAGAGAGAGAGAGAGAGAGAGAGAGAGAGAGGAAGAGTGCTAGGAGCGAGGGATGGCTTCGCGTTCTTTCGCGGGGCGGGATTGCGCCGAAGGAAAATTTCGACTATAAATAGCAGTGTATTCTAAACGAGGTACAGAGAGCGCATTGGATCTAAATTATGAATTTCATCAGCGGCAGTCTGCCGTTTCATTCCGCGTTTTAGCCTCCCCTGACGGCCCCCGGTCTCCCCTTATCTCGCCGCCTTGTCTCTCCTACATCCTCCTCTTCATCTTGTCTTCCGCGAGCCGGCTGGCCGTTGCCGCGTCGCTCGCTCCTCTCGCCTCCCATCGCAAGCAAGTTCCCCCCCTCCCCTCTCCTCCCCTCCAGCCGCGCGCGCGATACCTTTTAGCGCAGGCACGGGAGATGAAAAGTTCTGGCGAAGACATAAAAATGCGGCGCTGCATTTCCCTTTTAAAATAACGTCCTTTGCTCCTTTTTCAGTTTATTATTATCAAGTTGTGCAGCCTGCATTCTCCGCTCTCGTCCATCCCTCCGCGTCTCTGCGCCGAACAGCCCTGCAGGATACCAACGGCGCCTTAGACACGTATAACACGCGAAAGCCACCCCTGTCGTTCCCCCCCTCCCGCGCCGCGCCGCGCCGCGCCGCGTTCATCCCCCTACGGCTCCTGCGCGGCCCGTAGAACTGCATGCGTAACTTCGCGTTTAGGAAGTTTCCGTTATGAGAATTAACGCCTGGTGTTTACCTAAGTACGAACGGGAGACTGTCATCTGTGAGGCCGTTTTTTTTTAAATCTTCCGAATACAATGAATATCAATTGACTGCGATGATCTAAAAAAAATCTTTGTTTCGCAACGATTATTCACGTATATCAACTTGATAAGATAATTATTAAAAATAACTCGATGTAACAAGGTAAATATTTAAATACCAATAACGTCTAAGTTTAATAGTAAGCTGTATAACATTATACACTTATTTTTTGTTCGAGTGGTTTTTTTAAATGTAATTACTGACGTGATTCTAACAGTCTATATTTCAATTTTTTTTGTTTTTTCTTATGATTTATAATTATCTGATAGAGATTGATTCTTTTCTATATACATCTTTGAATAATAAATGTAATTTTTTTTAACTGTGAAACAATTTGCAAATGTATGAAAATAGCATTCATACATTTAGTGGATTACATAAGACGGAGTGTCCTGAAAACGTAAGTAATGAAGGATTAATTAGAAAAATGCGTACAAAATGATAAAAATATTTTACTCTTTGTAATAAATTATGCGCACTATTTAAAACTCTTATTGAGATCAAATTATTAATATTCCTGGAAGATGTTTATTAGCTTTAATATTATTAAATTACTTACTTTCTAATTCGATGAATGTGAGCGATGTTATTTCTGCAAGAAGTATTGAATTACATATTCCTCGAAAATCTGAACAGCCTCACATGACGTTCCACGTCTTAGACGCGATAAATTTCGTTCCGCTCAAAATTTACACGAGATCGAAAATATAATAATTACGACAACTGGAGCAAGCGCGAGTTTCCCCGAATGTGAGAGCCACCAGAGAGTAGCCTTCACTCACAGCGCTCCGCGTCATCGTGAATCATTCGCGGTCGACTCCTACCTGCCGCTGAACGTACGCACTTGAGACACAAATAAGTGAACGATGAGAAGAGGAGGTGAAAAAAGAGGACGATGAAGAGGAGATTTTTCGGGCAGCCGCGGACATCGTGTCTACCTTTCCAATAAATAACGAGATAATCTCCAGTGAAATCAGACGAGTTACATCCGCCATAAAGATTGACCCGCGTGGTGGACGTACGCAGGTAAAAACGTGCGTGTGTACGTCCGACGAGCACGCACACGATGCCAGTGATTTACCGATGATTATCGTACATTCCGGATTTTCTGAGACAGCGGGAGGGGGATTTCTCCTATTTCTTCCGTGGAAGGATTTTGAATGAAACAGGAGGCGCAGCATCAACGTTCCCATTTCATGACAGGTTGAAAGACGACGGCGTGGCATTGAGGTAGATAGCACCGCAGGATAGAAGCACGTCGTTTCGTCGGAAATTTAGGGAAGTGAATTCTTAATAACCGACACGTTTTAAGACTCGCTCCGCAAAACTGCTGTTCTCGTCGGGCATATTTTTCGGCCGTTCGCGATGATGCCGTGAAATATATTGCCCTCGCGCGCGCGCGAGCGAATCGCTCGTATATTTCTGTCCCACTTTGGAGTCCTCAAACGTGTTTCACCAGGTTTAACGACATAATTATGTTACATTTGATAAGAAGCTATATTGCTCTTAGACGTTTATTAAAATACTAATAAATCGCGTGTGCGTATTTCGACATGATAATAAAGTAGAAAGTTGATCACATATGTCTGCAGCATTGGACTTCTTTCTTAAGTGGAATTTGCCGAGCTCTTTGGCAATTTCTATCGTTATGCAAGATTTCTACCGAATACTTATAATAAATGGTAAGCAATTAAATAGAACAAAGTAGCGAGATCGTTCCTAATAATAGATGCACTTTATATTTACCAGTTAGTTGCAGTACTTATCAAATTTACAAATCAAGTAGCCTATAGCAGTGAATTATAATTATTAATAAGATTTAATAAGCAGATAATGACAGCAAATTATAACGTGTAATTAATTACCAACGACACGGAATTTGTTTGCAGACATTTTAGTAAAATGTCAAAGATGCAAATGCATGCATCGTAATCTTATTTGATAAATAAAAGAATCTTGCAGAGTCTGCGAGATGTGTGTTTCTTTTTATTTACAGTATATTTGCCGAGAGATACTTTCACTATTATTTAATTTCAATAAAGTTCAAGTATACTCTCTTTCCCAGTGTCCAAATATATATACCAACTGTTGGAAACTTTACAAACTTCGGAAACCATATATACATACATGTATGTATACGGTATGATCAAAAATATCTCAACTAGTGTTTGGCAAGAAAAGATAAAAGTTTGAATTGTCAATTGGACGAGAGTTGTGTCGCGCGATGCAATCTCATCCAATGTCTCGAATTAATGCGTGTGTGAAAAAAAAAAAAAAAAACGGAAAGTCAATTAAATAAATGTATGTAAATCTCCGCGGAGAGCCTACGCGACTCTACACACGGTGGAGAATTAAAGTTCCACAGAGCGGAAAATCCAAATTATGTTCACGGAGGGTTCGCAAATCAGACCCAACGATTGCATTAACGTCACGCGGTTATCCAAACTCCTCGAGCGGTCTGCGTGCGCGAGTCTCGAGACAAAGGGTCGATCTCGGGTCCGCCGGTGACGCGACCTTGGATCTTATGACGACCGTGTGACGCGAGGAAGCTGGCCCCGGCTTGGTCCAAAGGCGCTGCGCGCGGTAAACCTATTTATAGGCGCCTCGGCCGAAACACGAATGACGACGGCGGGGCGCGAAGTGCCTCCTTCGGACTTCGGAAGAGGCTGGAGATTGTATACGAGAAGGAGAGACGAGAGAAGGTGCCAGAAGAGGAGGACGAAAGTAGGACGAGAGAGGAAGGAAGAGAGGTAGAGGAGGGGGGGGGGGGG